>NW_006240554.1:0-4550 GCF_000226075.1 Solanum tuberosum
AGACCAACATTTAGGGACGAGTTAATAATCTCGTCTCTAAAAGTACATATATTGGGACGAGATTTTCTGCTAGTCCTTAATTCCATATTTTATTGGGAAGGTATTAAATCTAGTCCCTAAATAAATTAATAACTGGTCCTAAATTAAAATTTGTGGGTCTTATGCGGGAGAAAGTGTGGCAAAATAAAATATTAAAATATTGGAAAAATAAAAAACGTTGTTTTGATGAAATCTTAGGCACAAAATTATACTAAAGTAATAAATTCTTAAAAGAGAACACAAAAACTATCTCTTTCTAGACCCATCGTCACAAACTAAACACATACTGTAGTTCTTACTTTGCCCTAGCTACTAGTATAGATCTGCAAGGCAATTCCTAGAACTCTCGATGTTTTCATCTGGGTCACAAAGTAAAGATACATACTCTGCCCTAGCGGCTAGAGTCGATCTGCACAACAACTATCAGAACTCTCAATGTTTTGATTTATGCTTTCTCAAAACAGAGAAAGCACAGGTCATCGAAGTTTTTCCCTAATAATTCTACTCTATCTACTCGAATCTCAGGTATGCCTCTCTTCCACTAATTATTTTATCTTTAGAGATTATTGTTTGTTTTATTTGAGTTACTGTTCTTATTTTGCACAATCTGAACATTTTTCTTTATTTTTGAACATTGAAGTATATTTAAGTTTCTACTGTATTATGTGTCTAAAGAATCGTAGTTTGATAATCATGTTGTATACATATTGCATATCAATTTTTAAAAAGCTAATTATTTCATGGATAGAATATTTGTTTATATATTCAATGCTGATGTTTTGGGACTGAAGTAGCAATATGAGTGAATGAAGGTATTGTAAACAGTAGTGAATACTTTTCTTCGTCACTATAGATTGAACTCATTGTGAACCTCTTACTCTTGAAGTAGCTTTTTTTCTCTTGCTCGTGAAGTAGCTCTTTTACTTTACAGAAAAAGGATCTCATTTACTTTACAAAAAAAGGATACATGCCAACTCCTCTTTTCTAAATCATGGGAAGAATTTGCGAGTGTCAAAGCTAAATAAAAACTAACTAAAATTTTCTTAGAAACATAAAGTACGAGTTCATCAAGAGCCCTTGTGGAATTGTTGAATGTTGTGAAACTGTGAACTCCCAGTCTGGCAGCTCGTTCTCAGATGGTAAATTGCCATACACTAAAGTTTCAATAAACACTAAGCTTCTAGGGTTAATGAGTTAGAGTTGTGATCACCAACCAGTAAGTACAACCAGTGATCTTGTATAGTCGCAAGCTAGAGTTTTAGATGATCTTATGTAATAAAGTATACTGTTTGAATTTTTCTTGGGTATAAATACTTAGTATTATCTCAGGGTAGGCTAGAAGGAATCTTGTATACACATTTCTATATTCAACATCTTAAGTACAAACTAATGTATAATCGTTTATATAACTTAATGTCATTTAATTGGACCTTTAGGGACTAGATTTGGACTTTTAGGATCAGGTTGTAGGTCATCACAGTTCTACCTCAATCTTTATTTTCTATCTATTCGAATCTAAGGGATGCCTTCTCTTTCGCGAGTTAATTTTTTCTTTTCTAGATTCGATTTGTTGTTTGTTTTGTTTTAGTTACTCTTCTTCACTCACTCAATCTGGTCGTTTCCTTTATTTTTTGAAGTATATTCAAATTTGTAATATATTGTGTGTTGAAACAATCAAATTTTATACTGACTGGTCATTTTGAAAAGCTAATATATTTTTCTTCCATGTAACTAAACAACTAAGATATGGATTTGTGTCTTATGGAAAAACAAAATAGGAGGGGCCACATTTGAATCTTCATACATGTTAAGAACTCAGGGAAATTCATGATCTCACACCAACTATCAACTAGTTGCCTTTTTAGTCGCAAGCTACTAATTTAGTTGTTGCGTTTAAAATCATTTGTCATAGCTCAGTGTCAAATAGAATGACAAAATTTATGGAGCAAGTGTTAACGTTCTTGAATTTATCAAACTAAAGTTCTTTACTTTCATACAAAATGTTGTTGACAGAGTTCTTTATGTTCCTGCAAACTGTTTATAGAGTTCTTTACTTTACTTTTTGTTTTTCTTGTAATTCAATATTCTGGCTGAAGTCATGCATTAATTCTTTGCCCTGTTATGTTTTTTTTTTGGTGAACTGGATAATATTATTAGCAAAGAAGCTTAAGTATCATTACAAAATAAGGGAATAGTATTATTCCCTGTATATATGGTATCATTGGTTGCTATCAGATTACTATTATGAGTAGAAATTTCCCTTGAATAAGTAGTTCCTAGTTTATCTGCCCAAACTGCCTCATTTGCGAACATCGGAGGAACTTGCAAAATCCTTGTGTGCTCAAATAATCGCTTCTTGGCCCCTTCCTTGGCTAAGAGGTCGGCTACCTTGTTCTACTCTCTATAGGTATGCGAGAGTTTCGGATCTCCCAACAGTTGCATCAATGACCTGTTCTTTGCCCTGTTATTATCGTATATTGAGTTGGTTGGATTAAGAGTATGACACAGAGGGTCAACCAGGGCCTAGG
Source organism: Solanum tuberosum (assembly GCF_000226075.1). Taxonomy (NCBI): domain Eukaryota; kingdom Viridiplantae; phylum Streptophyta; class Magnoliopsida; order Solanales; family Solanaceae; genus Solanum; species Solanum tuberosum. The sequence goes on from NW_006240554.1 coordinate 2,568, forward strand.
AATGACCACGAATCAAAAGGGAGGATCCCTTGCTTCACATATAATATATCGGTGAATGTTAGCAGCGGCGTTTAACAACGCAAAAAGATATAGATAATGGTTCAGTTCATGTATAATAAAACACCAACACTCAGTTCTAAATTAGCAATGGTTCAAATAGAGTATGATTTAAGCCTAGTAATATGAATGGATAACTTAGGCACCATGTTTGCTTGATAATAAATTCCATGTATAACAACCCTCACAATAGAATCTTCAGATCTCCTTTCTTGCGGAAAGATCCTATTATATCTTTCACGCCAAAAAGAATACACAGAAGCTCCCATTGCAATCATGTAAACATTAGCACCTCGACTCTAATTCAAGGGCGTTAGAGCTATCCATGGAACTCAACTTCTAATTCAAGGGCTTTAGAGCTATCCATGGAACTCAAGTCCTAATTCAAGGGCTTGTGGTTTCATCTACTGAGCTATACCTTAAGATTAGGCTTAAGTATACTAATCTAGATTGGTAAATTGTAATTTAACTATGCTATGACACTGTAATGAACTTACTCGTGAGTAATAAAGACATTTAGTTGCTGAAAAAAAAAAGGCGAGAGATGTATTTTATCGATAGGTTAGATTAAAATTACTACAATATCAAACATTTATCAAGATATTTGCTTTTTATTGGCTTATGTAACCTTACTGTGTTGAATAACTTAAAATAATATAGGGATGAAAACAGCGAGCTAGAGAAGGCACGAGGCATTAAGAAGGCGATGGGGTGAGATACTGATGCGTCACCATTTTTTTTAAAAGATGCAACATTTTTAACTTGATACATTAATTTCTAAATTTTCCATAGTTGCACAACTTGTTCCTTTGTTTCCGACATTACTGCAGTTGCACAACTTCTTCCTCCATTTTTGATATTAACCATTGTTGCACAACTCTTCATCCTCTGTTTTTTTTTTTCTGCACAACTTCTTCTTCCTATAGTTTTTACACACTTTTTGCACAGCTGTGCACAACATTTTCTGCCTCTTGTTTTAATTTTCTGCATAGCTGCTAAGTTTCTCTGTTTTTTTTACTTTTGCCCAATTTTTATTTCTGCCTCTGTTTGGTTTTAGAAACAGATTAATTCTTGGTTAATGCATCTCAAGGCTTTTCTAATTATTGTTTCTTATATTTTTGCAGCTTTGTTCATGTATCTGGATAATACTTGATGAAATTTAAACTACTTTTGGGGGTGAGTCGTATACCTAATCTAGTGATAGATTTACACGTACTATACAAATAGTTACTTATCATCTTTTCAAAATTTTGAATATTTTGAAGGTTGAAGTTCAAGACAAGATGCAAGATTAGAAGATGCACAACCTCATTATTTTGCTACGGATGTCATGCAAAACTTGATATCATAGTCTAGCTCTGAAGGTTATCTAACTATTTTTTTAAGAAAATGTTGAAACCAAAATCAATGGATGTAAACTGATTTTTTGAGATTAATTAGATTTCTATCTTTCTGGATACATATATCGAGTTTTTGTATTGGCACCTTTGGTAGCAATTTTATATTTATTGATGAAATGTATAATTCTGTGATATCAAGCTCTAGGACCATTGGTGGTCAATTAGAGAGCAGGTAGCTACTCGTCTCTAATGATTAATCTATTGTGTCTCTAAAGTATAATCTAGGACCAGGTAGTTGTTCATCGCGAAAAAGGTTTAGCGACCAGAAAATAAATTCTTCTCATTAATGTAGAACGTCTATTTGGGACGAGATATGTCGTCTCTAAATACCTAATAACGACTAGTTTTTTTACCGTCACTATAGATGTTTAACGACCAGATGTTTGAGTCCGTCCTTGTTAAGATTTTGCGACGAAAGCTATTAGGACGGGGTGCGACAAGCATTTTGCCGTCGCTATTTCTTAATTGGGACGAGATTTGGACTTTTAGTGACCATATTTCCCTTCCTTAGAGACTGTTTTTCTTG
>NW_006240555.1:0-4541 GCF_000226075.1 Solanum tuberosum
ATATCTTGTTTGTATCCCTTATTTCATGTAATCTTCTAATTCTTTTTATTTAGTTTCCTTTGTATTGTAGCAATCTCTGCTCCTCCTTATGTATTTAAAGATGGTTAATGTAATATACAAAAATATAGCTTTCTGCAAAATCCTTCTCTCTTTATGGTATCAGAGCAGCTCGCGCTCTAACGAGTTTCCGATCTTGTTCCCTTTTTTTTTTGCCGACCATGCCTAACAACTTGAACAACAATACTTCGGTTGTGCAAACTCCAGCCAATCCTACCACCAGTAACCAAAACTCAGGTATCTCCCCCCTCTCAAACAATCATGAATCCATTAAATCAAGGAAGTCAACTTGTTTCCATCAATCAGCCCACCCAACTGCCTATACGGCTTGCTGGCAGCACCAACTATGTCACCTGGAAGGCTCAATTTGATGCTCTTTGCCTTGGCTATGATCTGACTTACTACATTGATGGTACATTTCCTTGCCCATCTCCAACTGATCCAAACTATCAACCATGGAGGTGACAAGATGGCCTTCTTCGTCATGCTCTTATGACGTCTGTTGATCCTACCATTGCCCATCTGATTGCCTCTGCATCTTCTGCGCAGATCGCTTGGATGAAATTATTGCAACAATATGCCAACAAAAGTCAAACTCGTATTTACAATCTTCGTGATTCTCTCAGCCGCCTTATGAAGGGAACCAAGTCCATTGCTCAATATCTCAATGAGATTTGAGCCATCTCAGAAGAACTTGCCATTGCTGGCTTTCCCATTAACATTGATGAACTTGTCATCAAACTGCTAAGCGGCCTTGGACCAGAATATGATGCCATTAGCTCTGCCATTTGTGCTCGTGAAAACCCCATCACTTATGAAGAGCTTTTTGAAAAACTCAGCAGTCGCGAATTGTTCCTTCTTCACACACTCAAGCCTGAGATGCCACATCTTACTGGTCCTCTTACTGCCCAGTTTAATCAGCGTTCGACACAAGTTGATCGACAACACCAGAACAACAATCGAACCAACCAATCTGGTGGTAACTGGTCAGGCCATCAAAACAACCCCAATTCGGGGAGAAACAACAATCAGCAAAATTCCAATAATAATTGGCGCTCTCGAAACTCCAACAATAGAGCTCGAGTTCAATGCCAACTGTGTGACAAATATGGACATATTGCTCGTGTTTGCCGCTCTTGGAGTCACAATATGGATGAGCAACAAGCTAATTTTCCATCGACTACTGGATCAACCAATCCAGATTGGGTCATGGATACTGGTGCATCACACCACATTACCTCACATACTCAGAATCTGCAGTCTTACTCTGAGTACACAGGGAGGGATGATGTTATAGTTGGTGATGGTAACGGTATTAAAATAACCCACACAGGCCATACTACTCTCCCCACTTCCTCTCGTACTTTTTTTCTAAAAGATGTTTTATGCGCTCCAACTATTCATCGCAATATTATTTTTGTTCCTCTGTTTTGTGAGCAAAATAAAACTTCTATTGAATTTTTCCCTACTTTTTTGTTGTGAAGGATTTGAGAACACAAGCACGTCTGGCTCAAGGCCCGAATAGTACGCATATTTATGAGTGGACTGGCTCTTCTCCAACTCCAACTACCTACTTCACCACTGCTGCAAATCTCTCATCTCGTACACTTTGGCATTGTCGTCTTGGTCACCCACATCATAAAGTTCTTAATTCCATTGTTTCTAGATATAAGTTAGTTGTTTCTTCCTCCTCTCAAGAGAGCTGTAATTCTTGTCTTTGCAATAAAAGTCATCGTTTACCTTTTTCTACATCCACCTTAACCGGCTCTCGTCCATTAGAACTTTTATATACTGATGTATGGGGACCGTCTCCCATTCCTTCTCACAATGGTACTCGCTTCTATGTCATATTTGTTGACCATTTTACAAAATATATATGGCTTTTCCCACTCAAGCACAAATCTAATGTAACTTCCATATTCCTTAATTTCAAACTCTTGGTCGAAAGGTATTTTAACTCAAAAATTCTCACTATATATTCAGATGGTGGTGGTGAGTACGAAGGCTAAACTAAGATGTTGGCTAACATGGGCATCCAACATCTGTTTTCACCCCTTATACACCCCAGCGAGTTGGTACTGCTGAACGTCGCCATTGACATATAATGGAGACAACTTTAACTTTACTACATCAAGCCTTTATGACTCTTCAATACTAGTCTTATTCTTGTCAAACTGTAGTGTACCTCATCAACCGTATGCCCACACCTATCCTTCAAGGAAAGCCTCCATTTGAAGCCCTCTTCATGTCAACCCCAATTATTCCTCTCTTCGTACCTTTGGTTTCGTATGTTATCCCAGGTTAAAACCCTATAATAACCATAAACTGAAACCAAAATCTCGCCATTGTGTCTTTCTTGGTTACTATGTCACCCACCATTGTTACCAATGCCTTGATCCATCTACTTCCAAAATATTTCTCTCTCGTGATGTAATATTCCAGGAAAAGAGTTTTCCTTTTGAATCTATTCCTCATGGGCTACCTCAGGTTACACCACAAGGAACACATTCATGGCTTGATAACTCAACCACCAACCACCCATGTCGTCCTGAAACCATATCTCCTCCCGTGTCTCTAACAAATGTTCCATTAGTTCCTATGTCATCTCATGTTTTACCGACGGAGAACACGCCACCATTATCTTCTTCATCCCCATTGCAAACGCATTCACATTCCACATCTCCTTCTGGTACCCACAATGAAGAGACTAGCCCCTCATCATCTGCGACTGTTCCTGCCTTGAGTGAAGATGTTTCTGCCTCTCCTTTGCAACAAGTTCTACTCCCTGTCAACCACCTACTCGTGTTGCTACCCGCTCTCAGTATAATATTTTTAAGCCCAAAAAGCCTACGGACTACTCTGCTTTGGTTGTTTCTACTGACACAACAGTGGTTCCCCAAACTTACAAATAGGAAGTTCAACATGCTCTTTAACGTGATGCAATGTGTGAGGAGATTGCCCCTCTTGTTATAAACAATACTTGGATTTTAGTATCTAAATCTCAAACATAGAATATAATTGGTTGCAAGTGGGTTTTTCAAATTAAACACAAACAAGATGGCTCAATAGATAGATACAAAGGAAGATTGGTAGCCAAGGGTTTTCATCAACGGCCAGGTGTTGACCTTACTTCTACTTTCAGCCCAGTGGTCAAGCCAACTACAATTCATCTCGTACTGACATTTGTTGTATACTTTAACCGGCCTCTCTATCAACTCGATGTAAATAATGCTTTCCTTCAAGGAACTAGTTGAAGAAGTTTATATGGATCAACCGCCTGGGTTCACTAATAAAAGCTATTTTGATCATGTGTGCAAAATTCACAAAGCAATTTATGGACTCCGTCAAGCTCCTCGTGCATGGTATACAGAGTTCAAGAACTTTATTGCTTCTATTGGTTTTGTATGATCACAATCAAATCCTTCTCTATTCATTCTTCGTGGCACATACTCTATTGTATTTCTTCTCCTATGTATGGATGATAGCATACTCACAGGATCTTCAAAGTCCAAGCTTTACCAGGTTAATGATGCATTGGCTCGTCATTTTTCTCTCAAGGACTTATCTTATTTGACATACTTCCTCGGTGTTGAAGTTTGTCGCCAATCCACCAGTCTGTATCTCTCTCAAAAGAAGTATATTACCGATCTCCTCCAGTGCTTCAACATGATGGAGGCCAAGGGAGTCTGTACTCCTCTTGCTTCCTCAGCTATTTTGAAACTAGATGATGGATCTCCGCCTACTGATTGTAAAATCTACAGGAAGCTCATTGGCTCTCTTCAATATCTATCTATCACAAGGCCCGTCATTTCCTTTGTTGTCAATCGCTTATCTCAATTCATGCACAAACCCTCATATCAACATTTGCAAGCTGCAAAAAAGGGTCTTGCGGTATCTAAAAGGTACCAATCACCTCTGTTTACTCATTCGACCAGTTGCACCTTTAAACCTAATCACTTATTTAGATTCTGATTGGGGTGGCAATCCTGATGAGCGATGCTCTACTGGTGAATATGTTGTCTTACATGGCGGCTCTCCTATCAGTTGGTCGTCTAAGAAGCAACGCACAGTAGCTCGCTCCTCTACTAAAGCTGAGTACAAAGCCATTGGCAATGCTACTGCAGAAACAATTTGGATTGTCAATCTTCTCAAAGAGCTCCGTTTCTCCATTCCAAACACTCCAACCATTTGTTGTGACAACCTTGGTGCCACTTTTCTCTGCCAAAGTCTATCTTTCCACACACGTATGAAGCATCTTAACTTGGATTATCACTTTGTTCGGGAGCTGGTTCAAGATAAGTCTCTTACTGTCCGTCATGTTTCATCCTCTTTGCAGCTAGCTGACTCTCTTACGAAGATTATACATGCTTCTAGTTTCCTCTCTCATCGATCCAAGATAGGTGTTGTTGAACCACCACCTATCTTGCAGGGGAATAATAAGGAAAGACAATCCCAGGATGTGTTCTCTTTACTCTTTCTGATTT
>NW_006240556.1:0-4537 GCF_000226075.1 Solanum tuberosum
CACTACAAGAAAAAATGCTATTAGGGACGAGAAATATGGTCCCTAAAAATCTCTTTCTGGTCCCCAAAAGTTGATAGCGACGGGAAATACCCGTCCTTACCGGCTTCGTCGCTAACGATCAATAGGGACGAGATTGAAGTACTGGTCCTTAAACGATTTTACGACTGGCGCAATTCTGGTCCTTATTACCCTATAGGGACTACATTTCTCGTCCTTAAGACCACATCTCAAGACAATTATAACTGGTCACTACAAGATTTTGTGACCAAAACTTTGGTCCTTAAAGTGTTTTAAAGACTGTAGCATCACTGGTCCAGAAAGGTGGTTTACAATTGCCAGAAAATGTGGTACCTAAACAATATATGCTCTCTCTTATCATATTTTTCTACAATACTATGAAATTTCAAATATAAATAACCAAATGCATATAAACAAAATCATCAGTCATATTAATTAAAACTAAAGATTAGCATCACACGTACATGTCGAATTCTTTTAAAAAATATAATCACGATATTGTTTACACAACTCATTTGCCTAAAGAACTAACATCTCTAAGTATACAAGTAATGAAATACTTTGCCAAACTGCCCTACAAAAATGATGACCAAATTGTCAAAACTTGTTCAAAATCTTCAAACTTGCATCTCGACTTGTAAATAGAAATCTCCAAATCCTGTGAAACATACAAAATAAATTTTTCTCAGAGAAAAGAAATGTGCACAATCTAATCATACAAAACACATTTCAATGTAGACAATAAATAAAATATTACATTCTAGATTTTTGATTCTTAGTTACATACTCTGCCAACTACATGGACAAAAATATATTGGTACTAAACAAGTGGACTAAACAATTAAATTTGCTCAAAAAAGTCATACAAGATACTGTTAGAGGGCACTATTATATATGCACCACCATTTTTATCCAAAAATTATCCACCGGTATTTGTAGGATAGCAATAATTTAGGATGAGGAGATGAATAAAGAAAATTCAAACTTCTGTTTGGTAAGATCTTTCAGAAGGTAGCAGGAACTGCTAGTTATTGAATACCAAGTATCTAACCTGTACAAACAAAATTTGAATGATAAATGCCTATATTGCACCAATTAGACTACAATTAAACTAGTATTTCTTCCAATAACAATTTCATATTATTCACCCTGTTTTCTTACCAAACTGCTAGCAGTATTGAAGGTAGAAACAACCAAAAAAGATTTTTAAAAAAATCACAGAAGGACGTGAAAGTTAAAACAGTAGTATACAATTAATTGGAGAACTTGTACTTTTCTAGAACTTAGCTTTTGCTCTTTTTGACCTCAATGTTCATATTCTTTCACTAATTTTCCATTGTTCTTTAGAAATGACAGTAATGAAGAAATATATTGAAATAATGGTACCAAGTAATAACAGTGGCTCGCAAGGCATGTGACTCGCAAGGATGACTTTTTTTACATCTTCATTTATCAGTCTTGAGCAAGAGACTGTCTATTAAAACTAGAGATCGTGTGACTGTTAACATATCACTTTAAGATACTTAAATGATCTATCTTGACATTACATGATTTTTTGATTAAATAAAATATTCCATACACTCAGCTTTACTATCGACACTTTAAGTCAGACACATACGGCATACTGTATAAGTCCTAAATTGTACATGTCAATAAGAAGGATGAAACTATTTTTTTTAATCAAGGTTATGCCACAAAGTGAAGGAGATTAGTTCAAAGCTGCAACATATTCTCTTGAGCACACTAAACAGTTCAACCGGGGCCAGGTTGTTCCTAACGCGCTTGCAGATGCAATTCTTGGCTCAAAATCTCCAGCCTACTTTTTTTCGGTCTAGGATAATTATTCGCACATCTATTTAAATCAAGCTGAAATGGTGCCTTCTATGTTATTTCTTACATTATCTTCTAAATAGTAAGGTGTCTGCAGTGTACCAACTACAACTAGGATAGGAACAGAAGATACAATAATTGAGGTGAAGCATAATACAACTCTATACAAATAAATATAGCACCAATGCCAGCAAACATGAATAATAAATAAAGCTCACTTGTTCATGGCCTCTATCTTAGCATAACCTCTTAGTAATTATCGTTTCTAATAGAAGTCGCCACTAAGATGGCCAACTCGAATATTTATAAAAAATTACGTTCAGTAGTCGAAGACAACTTAAAAGTACAAGAGTTACCATAAAAGCATCAAAGATAGACTTTTTCTTTTACCAACGAATGATAAAAGTTCAGAGAAGAAAACAGATTCTACGATTCAATCACATCTTCGAAACTGATATTGTGTTGTATTAGATTCTTACACTAGATACAACTACAACATCAGAGTTTTATCTAGTTATGGATGCTAAGTATCAATAGTAAACCAGTCAATTTGCATATTAATGTCCGTATGATATCAGTAGTGTCTGCACTACAGATACTCATTTCTCCACAGAAGTTAATTTCAAGCTGCTGACAGTTAAGCATAAGATATACATACCCATACACGTGCAAATGAAAGAGTAAGAGCAGCAAAAGAAGGAAATCCAAATCATGAGTTGATTCAATTGCCATCTTCTGGCACCACCCCCTCCTCTCAAATGTGCCACACGTAATGATAAAACTGAAAATGCAAAGCTTAAATGAGAATAAAAGAAGGGAATAATTTACTGCATGCATCCATAAGCTAATAGGAATTTAAACTTGAGATCATTGACTCATCAGCTAGCAATAGCATAATCTTCAGTTCTTCACCAATCCCAATTGTTTGAATCTCTATAAGGTTGCAGCTTAAAAGATTTCTGAGATGATGTTTAGCGATATTACACCTCAAGTTGGAACATAGCTCGAGAGTTTCATATTTCCTTTGCTAAACTTAGATGCATGCAAAACAACAATCACTAAGCAAGACTTACCTTAAATATTTAAGTTATCATAAGATGAGAATATCTACCCAAGATTTGCCCATATAAAAGGCACCTTCATCCCTTTTCTACGATTAAAGATTTGCCCATATCAAATGCACATTTATCCCTGCTTGATCCAGAGGCCAAAAAAAGGTGGAACATGTGTTATCCTATATAGATATAAAGCAAGGAATTTGCATACCAGCCATGGCTTGGTTACTATAATACGATAGGTCTATCAATAAGGACAAGTACAAACATGTTGAATTTGCAAACGAATTTAGTTGGGAAATGGGGCTTGACAACACTCCAACAATTTCAAAGCTTGTTCTCTGAAAAATGGGATTTAGTGCAACAACTACTTTAATTTTGAACTTAGTACTTTTACCCATTGTTTGTAATTTAATTACTAGGGAGAATTGAAAGCCTTGACAAAACATAAGTTATTGGCAAGTTCTTTTTTTGCTAACAGGAAAATTGGCCTTTCCTCTTTCTAGTTGGAAAAAAATAGTAGAGGTCTCTGCACAAATTAACTTCAATCCTGAATTCACCAGTGAAGATATCTAATTCAAAAGATGTTTGTCTTCTACTGCATACAGAATATCAATTGAATTTTCTAACTCCAAGATACCAATTTAGCATAACTATATTTATAATACTACACAAAAATTATCTTCAAATCCACAATTGCCAAAAACTTAAAATTGACCACCTCAACCATTAATAGGTTTCAAACAGCTAAGGAATAAAATGCTATGATTGATTACCTCAAGTCCCTGAACATAGACACAACTCACCATCTTATCGCAATAGATAGCATTAATGAAGTTATCACCAATTTGACAATATTTTTTCTTCAAATGTTCCTTTAAAAATTTCACCACTGGAGAAGCAATAAAAAAATATATTAGTCGATAAAATAAAATCAAACACATACAGCCATATTTAACACAAACAAAAGAAAATTAAATTAGGCAAAGCAAACTTACAATTTCAAGTTAATGTTAAGTCTCCTTGAACCATACTGGATCTGGAGTGAATACACGAGATTTTCTTTCCAAAAATCTTAAAGATACGACCTCTCCATGAAAATAACTCAATCACTTAATACCACAACATCAAAAAACAAAAATATAAAATTTCCAAAGCAAAAACACCAAATCGAAAACTCATGAAACCACGAGAATCAGAGAAGAAGAGTTATTAACGTAAATCGTGACGCTGAACCAAGAAATCAAGAAGAAATTTCAATCAAATCGTGGAACAAAGTTGTAAAAATGATGAAGATTGAGAAAAAGTTGAGAATGGGGAGTAAACCCTAGCTAGTCGCTAAGTTTCTGAACAGAGGAATGTTTATAATTCCTTTTTATATTTATTTGTAAATGATATAACTTATAAATATTTAGGGGAAAATTTGGTGGCATGTGGGTCCCGCTCAATTTAGGACCTTAACGACCAGTAGTTTACATTTTCTAGGACGAGATTTTGACCCTTCGTCATTAAATAAAATAAAATTGATAATTTGGTACCGGAAAAAAATCTAGTCGCTAAAAATACCCTTTTAGCGACCAGAATTTCATCTCGTCGCTAAATACTGGTCCCTAGTAAGCCTTTTTCTTGTAGTG
>NW_006240557.1:0-4533 GCF_000226075.1 Solanum tuberosum
GTTTTTGTTTGGGTTATTGCATTCAATGTAATGGTAGTGAGAGATCGATGTATGTTTGTATAAATGTCCAGTCTGTCTGAACACATACATTCGGATATCTACCTTTGTTCAGTTTGTTTGTTTTTTTATCAACATATTAAATAGTATAAATGTATACTAGAGTCTTTTTCATATCAACATATACACAAGTATTACTATATTCATTTATTTTCAATTCTTACTTAAGGACATTTGGATACTTGCATTCTTAAAAGTGATAAACGTTCAGTAAATGTTTTATATGTGTATTCACCAACATATTCTCAAGTATTATTACCAGTAGTTTGTGTGTATCAATAAATGTTAATAGTATCAACTTGATAGTTGGATATTTATCGATTGAGAAGTTTGTATCATGTTTAATATTGAGATAATATTCAAGTTAATTTATAATTTAAGCAAGAAAATAAAGAAACAAATATTTCAAAAGGCAAATAAGTCATTTATTCGACAAAACAAAAATTAAGTAAAAGAACACTTCAATTGTGGGATGTATCAGTTCCTATGCATTCCATGTTGCAGTTCGACATGAACGCCAATTATGACCACGCTGTCCACATGTATTACAAGAATTGGTACCCTTCCTTTTTCTAAACTCGCTAAATGACTTCTCTCGTTGCTTCTTTGGCCTTCCTGGAGGTCGCTTGTATTTTGGTAGCAACACAACTTCAGTATCAATGTGTTCGGGTATACTCCATTCACTTTTGTCAGGGAGAGGATATACAGGCACTTCATATGTTTTCAATATTGTTTCTGGCTTGTAAAAGTCTGAACAATATTCATCTGGAAGCATGTGGTTTTTGTTCAACACGCTCCACGCATGTGCGCACGGTATTCCGTCAACTTGAAACCTGTTGCAACTACAAGTCTTCTTTTCCAAGCATACAATATAACTCTTCCCTTCATCACTTACTGAATAAATGTAATCAGTTGACGGGACAACCTAGAATCAATACGTAATTTCATTTATACACTCCATATGAAAGCAAATACACTTTAAATACTTAAATAAATGAATACATAATCAACTGAATATGACAAATATTATTTTTCTCATAAATTATTAACCTTTATGAATACATAATCAACTGAATATGACAAATATTATTTTTCTCATAAATTATTAAGCTTTATTCAACATACATACCGTCATACGCCCAGATTTTGATTCATTAAGCACAAGCATTTCCTGAAACTTCTTCCCAAGTAGTGTGAAAGTACATGATGCATTTTTTCGATTTGTGCAATTCCATCTAGCAAACATCAAGCGCACCTGGTCAAGAAAGCGAAATATTGGTAATTCTCTTGCTACTACCAATGTCGAATTGATGCACTCTGCAATATTCGACGTCATCACCCAACCACGAGGAACTGGTGCATACAACCTTGCCCACTTCTCATATCCAACCAACTCCAAGTAGTTCTTCACCCTTACATCAAACTGCTCAACTCTTTTCATTAGCTTATCAAAATCAGTTTGAGTATACGCTTTTGCCATAGTGTAGAATACTTCACTTAATTGCTCATTTGCTTTTCGAAAATTCTTGCATACATTAGCCCACAAGTGCCATATGCAGGCGTAATGTTGGATATTGTTGTATACAATAGATACAGCCTTTATTATGCTATTATGTCGGTCAGATACCACACACATATTCTCTCTTTCACCATAAGCTTCTTTGAATTGTTCAAAGAACCATGTCCAAGAAGCATCATTTTCTGAATCAATAACTCCGTATGCCAAAGGTAATATATTCCCTATTATAATTTTAAAAAAGGGTGAATACCAAATAAATAAAATTATAATGTATTTATGTATCTAAAATACCTGCTCCATCCAAAGTGCTGGCTGATACGAATGCTCCAGTATATGTTGATTTAAGGTGGCTGGCATCTACAACAACAATCGGCCTACAATAATCAAATCCCTTTATAAAAGCATGCAACGCTATAAACACATACAAGAATTCGTTCTCAGGCGTTTTCTTCATTCGAATATGTGAACCAGGGTATGTCTTATCCAAGGTATACAAGTATCCAGGTAGCTTCCCATAAGACGCAGCTGGTTGCCCCATTATCGATTCTAATGCCTTCTCTTTTGCTCGCCATGCCAACATGTAGTTAATATCAATACCCAAGTCCAATCTAACGTCATCCCTGATATCATTTGGAGTGTACTTCCTCTTGTGATTTCTCAATTTAGGTGCGATTATTCCTCCAATCAATCCACTTGTTGCACGACAATCTGAATGCACCCCATCCTTTAAAGGACATGTATGTTCAGAGTTAAAAACTCTAATTCTGAACATCTTCGACTTGTTAATACTTGACGCTTTCATCAGCCATGGGCATTCTTTAGATTGACATACAAGAGTATAGCTGTGAATTCAATTTATATTGTTTTATTAGTTCTGCTTTGCATCTGCAAACATAACTCAATACACTTAAAATGAAACAAATTTAACAACAATTTACCTTATAGAGTTTGACCTCTCCACCAAGAATTTAAACCTTTTTTCGATTGAATACTTTTCCATCACATCCTTCAATGTCGACTTATCCATGTATATCTGATCAGTCATTATATCCTTTTGCGATCTGTTCGTAATTATTAAATCATTTCCAACATCAAATGCATCTACTGGTTGATCGCCAAACGTTGGGACAATTGGTAATGTATCATTCGTACCAATTAATTCTTGATTGTATTCAAGTTGCAACACATCACCTTCAATAGAAGTTTCTCCAGAATCAGAATATACTATATCAATATCAAAAATACTTACACATAAGGGATATACTCCAAATTGAGTGTTGATCTTTTTCAACTGAACATATACGCGCACACCCATGTCGTTACGTATTTCCATAGGCGTGTCGGGTCAGATACCACACACATATTCTCTCTTTCACCATAAGCTTCTTTGAATTGTTCAAAGAACCATGTCCAAGCATCATCATTTTCTGAATCAATAACTCCGTATGCCAAAGGTAATATATTCCCTATTATAATGTATAAAAAGGGTGAATAAAAAATAAATAAAATTATAATGTATTTATTTATCTAAAATACCTGCTCCATCCAAAGTGTTGGCTGATACGAATGCTCCAGTATATGCTGATTTGAGGTGGCTAGCGTCTACAACAACAATCGGCCTACAATAATCAAATCCCTTTATAAAAGCATGCAACGCTATAAACATATACAAAAATTCGTTCTCAGGTGTTTTCTTCATTCGAATATGTGAACCAGGGTATGTCTTATCCAAGTTATATTGGGTTAGTTTAAGTTAGTAATTGTTTTTTTTAATTAAATTATATAAAAAATTATCTTACCTTCTTGAACTAATAGTTAAATACAAGATAAGTTAAATAGTTAATTAAAAATAAGAAACACTGGCTTATTTGTTAAATTTAAATTAAATTAAAACATATAGTTTTTTTTTTAGATTTCAAATCTTTTAAAATAAACTTACTAAAATATGATGAAACATAAAGTATTTAATTTAAATATTTAAACAAAATATTTAAGCACTAAAAATGGTGTAAAACCTTAAGTTCGGTCAAAAATTATGTGTATGCAGTTTGCCCCTCTTTGACAGGAAACACGAAGTGTTTTCGGACAAAGAAGTAGACAATGCGATAAATTTTGACCGGACTCTTATTTGAAAGACAAAATTTGTGCGACCGAGTCTTGGTTTTGGACATCCTACATATCTTGAGTTATAAGGGAATTAGGTCACATGTAGTTCAAAGAGATGAGGTGATGAGTCTGAAGTTAAGTGAGGTTTCATCGAGGCTCCAAGTCGCGGTTCGTATCCTTACATAAAAATAATGAAAGCTAATAGTCAAAAGGAAAATAAAAGTACAAGCTCCTATCTATACAGCTTCTCTTGAGTCTTCACTTGTGTTTTTACTTTCAGATATCACCTTGATTTTTGGGTGAGTATCTTGATCTTGAATTGGATTGAGGCTTAACTTGCCGCTTAGAGTGAGCTTTTGGCACTCTTCAAAATGACAATTTGAATATGTTCTTAAATGACTGTATGTTTTCTTGATCAGAAGCTGAAAGAAATAGTTGTTAGGAAGTCAGGTTGCTATATGCATTGAAGAAGCTGATTCTGGCTATCATGGGATTGATCATTCTTAAAAGAGTTGAAACTTTGTTCCTGAATTTCAAATCCATGTTTCGCTTGAAAAAACCTGAAAACCATCACAAACAAAGAATAAACAAAATTTGCCCCAGTTTTCACTGGAATTATTTTGTGAGTTATTAGCAAAAATGTGAATTTAAAAATTAAATAAATAAACTCAGACTAGGAAATGTTTATCCTAGGAGAAAGTAACCAAATCCCATTATGTAAAAGGGTCATGTTGATCCCATTGTCCAGAAGGTTCCTGCTAGTCCCATTATGTAGGAGGGTCCTGTTAATCTAAACTCATTATGTAGGAGGGTCCTGCCGCTAATTCTCATTGTTTAGGAGGGTCCTGCTA
>NW_006240558.1:0-4531 GCF_000226075.1 Solanum tuberosum
GAATAGAACAAGATCATAAAAATAAGTAAGAAGGTTCGCTGAAATGACAAGCAACTATCTCACAAACCTCCACAAGAAGCCTCAGACAAGGAGAAGAGAAAATATCACAAAGGTCCGGGCTAGTAACCTACAAAAAATGTAGAAGCAAGGGGTGAGTACCAAACCACATGGTACTCAACAAGTAAACTTCTAAACACAAGCTAAGAGAATAGAATACGGGTACTCCTTACACCTCATCCGAACCTCCACAACTACAACCTGTATAAAACCAGTCCAACCTAACAGTTCACAGTTTACATAACACACATCTCAACAACAACACTCTAACAAATTACATCTCCTCAACAACAAACTCAATATTCATCAATCACAACTTCTACAGAAAGGCACTAACAAGATGAGCAACACACAAGATCAAGTTCATCAATGATAAAAATGTGCAATGCAATGAAATGCAATGTCTAGTATAGTGATGCATTTCTAACCTAACGATACACACCCGTTGTCTCTCAGTCTGGAACCTATGGGGGACATATTTTTCCATGCTTTCGTCGCGGCGCGTGACACGTCCCTTGATAATAGTATCCATTGTGACGCGCAATACGTCCCTCGATATATAATATCTGTCGCGGCGCATGACACGTCCCTCAAAATAGTACATCCTCTTTAATTTCTTATTTTTTCTCACTTCACATAACACTTGTCACAATCATGTATCAAAACAACGCAAGTGACATCTTCACACTAATGAGGAGATGATAATTTTCATAACATTACACAATTTACAACAACACAATTGTGATACAACACTAACAATGAATCAATAAGCCTTTCAAAATCATTCTCAACACATCACACACCAATAACACATTGCCTTTTATTACCCCTTTTTCATCGTTAGAATTATTCAACATGGACAAGTCAACCCATCACCAAGTCCCATTACTCCTTAATACATACCACAAGAAAATACACGACTCTATGTACTTAACAAGGGTTTAGTAATGCACTTGCCTGAATCAATCAAGAATTCACTCCGGAAGTTGAGCCTTCCCCTTTCATTGAACTTCCAACTCAAAGCAATCTATTCAAATAAATGACCACAATAAGATTTCGAAACTAACAACACCCAACTTTATAATTGAGTTCCTAAGTTTCAAGCTTAGGGTTAAGTCCCAATTTCTCCAATACCATAACTCTAATGATATTCATATAATTTAATACCCTTATATTTCATTATCTATGTCAATTTTTCTTCCATACCGTAAATATACCCTAAGATTAAAATTCCAATCCACATCTCGACTACAATAATTTTTAAGAAGAAGACGATTATAACCCACCATGAAATTTCACTAGTTAAATATGTAACCTCGATGTTCCTTGTTTTCGTTCCAAAATTGATACTTATAATAAAGAGAAAATTGTAGTACCCACAATAATAATATTATAAAAATCATACAGTGGCACCCCTTTTGCCCTTTACAAACTCATCCTTTAAAATCAATAGTATGACTTCCAAACTTAATTTTTATCTACCCTCTTTAATAGTTTATTATTCAATGATAGACTTCCACAAATTCTTGTTTCCTAACCCTAAAGGAATAACCACATATATAATACATTAGGATATTAACTCTACTGTCAACAATTTACTATTATAAATAATGGCAAGAGATGTAACATAAATAAGGTTTATCAGGAGTGATTCTTACCCAAAAATTCATATCTGAAGGAATCGGCTCCTCTCCGCGTATTTGTGCTCCCCACCGTAGAAATCTTTATGTTCATATCTGAAGGAATCGCCTCCTCTCCGCGTATTTGTGCTCCCCACTGTAGAAATCTTTATGGATTTATGACTCAAACGTAGTTACCTCATTTTACTACTAATTTATTCTTTTCATATGGGTAAGTGGTATAGGGTATTTAATAAAATATGAGTTTGGCCCATTAAAATTTAAAATTTACCCCCTAATTAAATAACCATAGTTAAACGAGTAATTCAAAATTTTCTAACCAACTTCACAAACTAATCCAAAATAACGGATAACTATCAAGAAGGTTAAAACAAAAAAATTAGAAAATTTCCAAAAATGACTTGTCAGGTCATTACATTTCTAAGCAATGAAGTTTATCAAGAATTACTTGCGGAGTCAAAGGATTGATTATTTTTTAGTGGTTGTTTGGGGCCTTTAGTAGAAAAAGATATATTTGATAGTAATTCTAATGATGCTATTATTAAGACATTTCAAGATATGAAACCTCGTAGAGTACCATTGTAATGATGTAGGTAGTTGCATTTTCAATTGTAAAATTATATTTTGATAGGCTTCACTATGTTTTCTTATACATTCTACGATGTGATGACTTTTGTTAGTCTATTTGAATCAAAATTAATATTATTATTATTATTTTGGTCATTTCCAATTTCATTATTGAAACATCCAAGACTCTCCTCATGTTTGCATTCTCCATTTATATTTAATCTAGTTAAGCTTTTAGATATATGTGCTCTAAATTAAGTATTTTTTATCCGGCATATTTATATCTGATTCGATCCATTTATTTATGGATATTATTTGCATGATTAAGTTTTTTGAACCCCTTGATGAAAATTTTATCTCCGCATCACTGTTTATAAGATTTAAAAATTTAAGGACAAAAATAGACTTTGTGAGATAATTGAAAAATACAATATACTTCTTTTACTATCGAATTTTCAAATTTAGAAAAAAATAATTCGAGAGTCATAGATATATAATACGTGCAATAAGAAATTAACCCCCTTTTGCTAAGATAAAGGGAAGAAAATAATTGTTTCATCTCAGCTAGATGGATATATTTTGTCAAGTAAGATAAAGAAAAATAAAGAAAAAAATCCCCTGATACTTTTGATGCAACCACAAAAGAAATGAAGGCAACTAAAGAATTAATATTCAATAACTATAAAAATTTGACAAAAAAAATTCAAGAAATGAAAACTAGGAGTAATATCAAGAAATCAAAGGATTAGTTTTTAGTACATGTTTGTATCTAACAATATTTTCAAGGTATCAAATATCATTTCTCATCATCTCCGTAAAATAAGGATAATGATAAACTTTTGTACAAGAAATCAATTATTTTAAAAACAAATTGAAATTATTCTTTTAGCTAAATCATAATTGAATTATTTACATAATATATCAATATTATTATATTCCAAAGAAAAATTCAACTTCAAGAAAGAGTTAGAGAAACAGAAAGTAATAGTTACTTTTTCTATCTTATTGCAGCGGAAGTTTTAGCAAGGGGTTTAAACAAACTTCACGAGGATTCAACGTTCAAGGGGTTTGGCATGCCTAAATGGAGTCCACCAATAAATCATCTATCTTATGCGGATGATACCATATTATTTGCTCAGGCCAGAAGGATTCAATTAGGAAAATGATGGGGATACTAAAGGAGTATGAGAAGATTTCGGGTCAATTGATCAATCTTAATAAGAGTTTCTTTTATCTACATGAAAATACACCACATATTGTGGCGATGCGATTAAGGAGAATTATGGGGATCAGGCAAGGAAATTTTCCTTACACGTATCTAAGATGCCCGATGTTTTATGGAAGAAAGAGAAATGGGTATTGATGAGTCCACAAATTGGACTCATTTAGGGCTATATTTTAATAGAATTTGTGTCCTCAAATGCTTATTTTATCTCAATATCTGATGAAAACCCTTAAGTTTCAGGTATTTGAAGATTGAAGGAGAGCATGGACACTACTTCGCAAAAAGGAATGAAAAGGCTGAAAAGAACGAACAAAATGAAGGCCTGAGGATCGTCGAGTCCACTTGGCGAGTCGGCGAAGGGTTTCACTTCGACTTTTGTTCCAGTGTGCTGAGCCCTGAAGGAAAGGATCAAGTCGGCGGAAAAGGGAGCAATTGGCGCATCGCCGAGAAGTTTCGCGAAACAGTACTATATTGCCCAATGACCCAGATTACGATGATGCGGAAGGATGGTGCAAGACGGCGATGAACTACACCAAAGAGTAAATCACCGAGTTGATCGGCGATTCCTACTAATGTCGCCGAATGATCCGTCGTAGCACAAATTTTTGAAAACTATAAATACTCGTTGAGAGTTATAGAGAATAGAGGAGAAGAAAGTATCAGATTCTTGATATAATTTTAGTACTTTTATTTTTGCTCTGAGTTTGGAGAGGGTTTTTAAAAGTTGAAGAAGAAGAGGATTTCATCTCCAAGGATTTGGACTTGGGTCTCTTGGATTCTTCATTCTTGGCCTGTAACAAGATTTAATTCTTCATACCCATTTGAATACAAACTCATTTAGGTATAAATTTATATCTCTTGATGTGTGGCTAAAAAGCCCCATTCTTGGGGGTGTGATTTAGCAAATATGTGTTGAGATTATTGTTGGGTTTTACTTGCTGATAGGTTAGATGTATTTTAATGGTGATTTCACCTAGTGGTTGTGGTTTAATTTAATGGGTTTGTAGTTGCAAATACAAAACCACCCATGTGTTTTCGGCTT
>NW_006240559.1:0-4082 GCF_000226075.1 Solanum tuberosum
TGGTAATGACAGGTAAATAATTTTAGGATAAATTTAAAAAATACACAATGTTTGGAGATCGCATATAACTGGGAATTTATAGTAAAAATGTGATTATGAACTTATGAACTGGTATATACCAAATTTTTAAAAATATCATATCTTTTGGGATAAGAATAATTCTTGAAAAAAACCTACAGATACGTCAGCTTGAATTTAGGTGATTAGGCCTAACTAATTTGGAATGAAGTTTGTAGATGCACATTGTTATGAGATCACATACAAGATTGACCAAAAATATGGATTTCAAAAGGATTGTAAAAAGAACTCAATAATATTTCTAAAGGAATACAATCGAGTGATAATGCTTCAATTCATACACTATTTAACAACACGTCATAAGTGCTAAGTCTAATTCAATTAGAAGGGAAGGAACAATTATCAATAACTATTTCATTACAATTATTTATATTTACTTGTGCAGCATGTAATAATAGATAAATGTTTTATTGAATGAAGCTTCCATCATCGTGATTGAATTAGGTAGAATATATTTCCTTAAATGATCCTTACCGATAGATTGCAAATTTATTATTTTCTCTTCTTTGTCAATGTAACAATTTTAAATTTGGAGTTAAGCATGTTATTCTTTAAAATTCTTTAAGGTTTGAATTATCTTCCCAAACATTCATAGTCATTTATTTTTTTGCTCTATTACCTTGACATAAAGAATGATCTCATGTAATTGTGTAATTAGGTATTTATTTTAATATATATTAAATATCAAAGACTTGGAATTGGACTTGGACTTGGACTTGGACTTGGCGCTTGGATCGGACCTTAAAATAAATATTTTTATAAAGATTAAATATTTACTCTATAAATAACAATGATTTTACAGACAAGAATAGTATATTTATCTGTAGTTCGATACAAATTGTACAAAATAGGTCAAAAATTAAAGTGACAGAGAAAAAATAACACAAGATAGAGTTAATAATAGTTTATGTACACTCATTACTAATATTGTAATCATCATTTTTGAGAAATCTTTCCACAATATCTAGGCATGGTTGCAAAACAGTATTCCTCCATGCTTAGTCAACAATTTCTTTTCTATCTTCTTTGAAAACGTCAGTAGCAATAATATGATGCACCGACCACATTTTCTCATTTATTAATCGTTGAATCTTGTCAAGTTGGTTACAAATTAATATATGAGTATTATGGTTGATACTTGAAATTGAAGCTTGAAGAATCATCTTCTTTGATTCATCATCTTCGTCTATATTTTTTCTTCCCTTAAATATCTGGCCATTTCAGGGACACCAATGGACAGTCGGATTCCTTTGGTGTAATCTGCATCTGGAATGAAAATTTGCCTCACCTCATCCACCAGCCCTGCATGCAACATAAATTTAAGAATAGTTTTATTTAGGTGAACATATATTTGAAAATCGAAAGTATTAATAAGAAAACTATATAAGAAAAGTTTTAGCTAGAGTCATTATTATATTTCGATTCATATATAAAATAACTACAAAAATTACATTCATTGACCATTTCATGAACCCTCGTGTCAACTCTACGGTTCAAGACTGATTGCTCTACATCAATCCAAATAAAGCAACCATCATACTTCTGTTTGAACATGAATACAGGGTCTTCCACAAGCTTTTCAATATATGAATTTGACCGTCCAACAATAATTGGAACACATTGAGCCTTCAAAAAAAAATTTATGTAGATATTGGACTTCAGACAGAAATCTTCGGCCGTGAAGTTTGAATCAAGGGCAATTTCACCCCAAAAATTGTGAAACAAAATAATTGTCAATTAATATTCACATTAAAATAAAGGAATCACAAAAAAAATGTCTTTTTCAAATATGTATACCTAGCAAATAGTGTCGTACACCTTGTTTCTCATCGTGTGTGATCTTGGTGGTCACGATTTCAAGTCCGTTATAGACTTGCATTTTGTCCGAGTTAATTATTTCTCCTCGAAAATGGGTGGCAAGGTAAACAGAGAGACGAGATTTTCCCGTTCCGGTTGCTCCCATTATGAACACCACTTTCTTCTTGTTGAACTTGTTGTTGTTATTGATGAAAGTATTCATTTTAACTACACATAAAATAAAATTATAATAATAATTAGTTTAAAATAGTAAATAATCCCCATGAAAACCACTCATGCATACACTCATACAATTAAAAAGTCTTATAAATATAAAGTTAATAAGTAGAAACCTTGCTTGAGATGTAATAAACTATGTAAAATAATATTATTTTTCTTGATGGTGGTTAGGAAAGAGATTGCATTGAGCATTTATAGTAAAATGTATTTCTGGACTTATTAATTATCATATCATATTCAGAAATACTGATATCTTTTAGGATAAGATCAATGACTTTTGAAAAAGTAATAGATATGTCAACTGGAATTTTGGTAATGACAAGTAAATAAATTTTAGGATAAAGTTAACAAATGTACATTGTTTGGAGATCGCATATAACTGGGCATTTATAATAAAAATGTGATTATGAACTTATGAATTGGTATATACCAAATTTTAAAAAATCATATCTTTTGGATAAGAATAATTCTTAGAAAAAAATCTACAGATACGTCAGCTTGAATTTGGGTGATTAGGCCTAAATAATTTTAGAATGAAGTTTCTAGATGCACATTGTTATGAGATCACATACAAGATTGACCAAAATATGGATTTCTAAAGGATTGTAAAATGAACTCAATAATATTTCTGAAGGAATATATTCAAGTGATAATGCGTCAATTCATACACTATTTAACAACACGTCATAAGTGCTAAGTCTAATTCAATTAGAAGGGAAGGAATAAATATCGATAACTATTTCAATTACAATTAGTTATATTTACTTGTGCAGCATGTAATAATAGATAAATGTTGTAATGACCCGTAAAATTATTCTTGGAAATATTTGAGCTATTTTTTAATTACGATTGTTTAGGTGGGTGATTTTTAAATAATTAATTTTTATTGGTGAGTAATGTGCTAAGACCATAACTTATTTAATACCATATATGACTCATATTTTAGAATTAGTTAATTGAGGTTTAACAATTTCTGATATAATTTGGTAAACCCAGAAGAAAAAAAGAAACCCTTGTGGCGCCTATTTCAGGTAAGAATTTTCGTGATTATTACTTTTAGAAAGAGTCAATGTTGTTCACTGTTTAGGTTAATCATTAAAGCACTCTGTTTATGTGTCTTTTGGTTAATAATTCTCATTCCTTAGTTTATTTTTGTTTGTTTGTTAGATGTTAGTCCATATTTTTGTTGAGGAAAAGAAATTGAGGTGCTGCTACTTGAATTCTGTAGGAAATTATATTACATTGGTAGAACATTGTGAGTAATGATTAGGTAATGATTATAGGCTAATCATAGGGGGTTGCGATAACATAGAATGAATCACTGGTTTGGGAGTAAGGTTCCACAATCTGCACGTCATCTACTAAGTTGTTGATGGAACGAATTGGTCTTTTGCTTATTTTCTTTTCATAGTTATTACATTATAATTCAAGTTTTGCTATATTGAGATAAATAATTAAATATAATGGTATAAAATTATATGAATATCAGTATGTTGATGATATATGGAGAACATTGAAAGAGTTGACATGTTATTGGCATCAAGATTAGGAATTTGATTATAGATTTGAGTGAATTTTTGGGTCTAGGCTAGACAGAAAGTAATGTGGGTGTTTTTAGTTTCAAAACCTTATTGTGATTATTAATGTGAATAGATTGCTTTGAGTTGGAAGTTCAACGAAAGGGGAAGGCTCAAGTCCCGGAGTAAATTCTTATTTGATTCAGGCAAGTGGATTTCTAAACCCTTGTTAAGTGTATGGAATTCATGTATTTCCTTGTAATATATGTTTAGGGTAATGAGGCTTGGTGATGGGTTGACTTGTCCACATTGATTAATTCTAATTATGAGAAAGGGATAATAAAAGGCAATGGGATCAATTGTTTGTGTGATGTGTTGAGAATTGTTTGAAAGGCTTGTTGAATCATTGTTGATGTTGTATCCTGATTGTGTTGTTGTGAATTGTGCAAT
>NW_006240559.1:4155-4530 GCF_000226075.1 Solanum tuberosum
TTGTGTGAACATGTCATTTGCATTGTTCTGAGACATGGTTGTGACAAGTGTTATGTGCATTGAGAAAGAATAAGAAAAAAAAGAGGATGTACCATTTCGAGGGACGTATCGCGCGCCGCGATGGATACTATATTTCGAGGGACGTGTCGCGCGCCGCGACGGATACTATATTTCGAGGGACGTATCGCGCGCCGCGATGGATACTATATTTCGAGGGACGTGTCGCGCGCCGCGACGGATACTATATTTCGAGGGACGTATCGCGCGCCGCGATGGATACTATATTTCGAGGGACGTGTCGCGCGCCGCGACGGATACTATATTTCGAGGGACGTATCGCGCGCCGCGATGGATACTATATTTCGAGGGACGTGT
>NW_006240560.1:0-282 GCF_000226075.1 Solanum tuberosum
TGGAATGAAGACGCGTGCCTGAACAAACTTTCCTTAAATTCTTTCCCTTTTAATTTAGGACTTATTTTCTATAAATAGGTCATGTAAACCTCGTTTTTAGTGGGTGAGATTTTATTACTTTTGTTTTACTTTGTGACTGGGGAATTAATTTTGCTACCGTAGCAATTCTTGATTTCCAAAGGTTAGTTTTGAAGATTTGGTTTGAAATTCGAGTTGAATTTCTGGGTTTATTTTTCTTAACTACGTAAGTTCATAATTCTTTCATCTAAAACAATGAATTGT
>NW_006240560.1:666-4521 GCF_000226075.1 Solanum tuberosum
TAGCCAGACCAAGGTGCGGGGTGAAATTCTCTAGATGCCGGATCAAGGATTTAGAGATACCTAACTTATCACTTTGCATGTAATACACTCGGAAAGGATTGCTATTACTAAGATTACTGAGTTATGAGCTTTTGGTAAACACGTATACCCTAGTTAATTTTCTCATCTTGATAACAACAAAAATTGACTTTTTTTTACTGATTACTTACTGAATTCTTACAATTTGTTTCACAAATCCCCCCTTTTTATTACTTGTTTCTGGAAGTACTTTAAATAAACAAATATAAGTGTAAGTTAAAGTTAAGTCTAAACCAGTTTCCTCGTTGGATCGACCCCAACCTACAAGTTGGGTTTTTTACTTGATAACGATCGCTTATGCTTCTTTAGGGAGGTGTAATTTGAGCGTATCAAATTTTGGCGTTGCTGCTGGG
Organism: Solanum tuberosum; assembly: GCF_000226075.1. Taxonomy (NCBI): domain Eukaryota; kingdom Viridiplantae; phylum Streptophyta; class Magnoliopsida; order Solanales; family Solanaceae; genus Solanum; species Solanum tuberosum. The sequence continues at coordinate 1,098 of NW_006240560.1, forward strand.
GAAATTTGGATTTTATATTAATTTTAACTACATTATTGAACTTTAGTCAAATATTTCTTAATTTTACTTTTGTTTTCTTTTGTTTTGTCTCTCTCAGGTTCTGACTCTAGTGTATGCCAAGGACACGGAGCCAAGGTGAACCACTTACTCCTTACGATCCAGAGTTGAACAGAACTTTGCGAAGAATGAACAATCAAGGAATTCCAATTAATCCTATCGGAGTAAATCTTGATGAAATAGTTGAGTTACAACAGCTGAGAGTAGATGGTGGGGAAAACCGGGGTCTAGCTTAAAATCAATTGGAAAATGCAGTGAGGGTGCATGGTCCACCAGACCCACAACTACAGGGGCAATGCCAATATTGCTAACTCTGATGGACCTCTAGTCTTACCCCCTTTGCCTCCGGGACACACATGTGTGGTAACCAGTAGCTTGATGCAGATGCTTACAGCGGGGCTTGTTCTCAGGGTTGCCATCGGAGGACCCACATGCTCACATAGCCAAGATAAGGGTAGTCTACAAGAGCTGTGTTGGTCGACCAGACTTGGATATGGATGTCATCGGATTGTGAGTGTTCCCTCTACCATTAACACGCGATGCTGCTATATGGTTCACTAAGCTTCCTTATAATCAATCTATACATGGAACCAACTGATGGATGTGTTCTTAGCAAGGTATTATCCAGTGTCCAAGAAGCTAAATCACAAAGATAGGGTCAATAATTTTGTGGCATTACCTGGAGAGTCTGTAAGTAGCTCATGGGACAGATTCACTTCGTTCATAAGAGGTGTTCCGGATCACCGTATTAATGATGAGTCGTTGAAGGAATATTTCTATCGAGGTCAGGATGATAACAATAAAGCAGTGTTGGATACTATTGCTGGAGGTTCAGCTGGTGAGTGCACTACGCACAGATCACAGAAAAGCTAGAGAAGATCTCTCGCAACAATGAAGCATGGAGCACTAGGAGGTCGGATACTGGGAGAAACATATTTACCGTTCATGCTACAAACAACCAGTCCGCGGATGAGATTCGTGAAGATATGGCTCAGATGATGACCGAGTTGGGTTTGGTATTGAAGCATGTGAGCGGAGGTGCAGAAAAGGTAAATAATGTGAACTACTTGACTAGAACTCCACCACCAGTGGAAGAGTGTTACTATGAAGAGGATGCTTATGCTGTGAATGATCGGACGGGGGGTTTTCGACCAAATGCCCAAGGATCCAACATGGAAAATTGGCGCCGAGGTCAAGGAAACCAAGTTTGGAACTATGGAAATTACAACCGATAGGGTCAATATGTCCGGGATGGGAACTTCAATCGCGACAACAACTACAACCGAAACAGCTATGGCAACAGAAACGATCGAGCTGGACCTTATGTTCCCCCTGAAAATCGGGAATCTAGTACTAGGAAGCTGGAGAAAGTATGGCGCGTATTGAAGATATGATGCAGAAGATGATGAGAAGGTTTGATGCAGCTGATGAGAATGTGAAGAAGATGAGAAACGACTTGTCTGGTATTGGTCAAGGTTGATGCCCATGCAGTGTCAATAAAGCATCTAGAGCAGCAGATGACCCAGTTGTCTACGACAGTGAACCCACGTCAACCTGGTACTCTTCCTAGCAACACCATCCAGAATCCAAAGAATGAAGGCCATTGTATGGAAGTTACTACTCAAGGGGGTGAGCAAACCATTAATCCACCTATGCCGTATGTGGTGGAAGTTGAGATTAGAAAAGAAGATGATGTGATAGAGGTTAGAGAAAAGTCTGAGAATGCTACAGAGAAAGAAGCGAAGATATCTCACAAAGTGGTCCCCATACCTAGACCTCCACCACATTTTTCCCACAGAGGGTTAGTGAAGAAGACTGAAGATGGTAAATATCGATGGTTTATTACTATGTTAAAGCAGCTTTCCATCAACGTTCCGTTGATAGAAGTTTTGGAGCAAATGTCTGGGTATGCAAAGTTTATGAAAGATATGGTAACAAAGAAGAGGTCTGTGAGTTTTGAAGATGATGATAGATTACAGCATTGTAGCGCTATTGCTACAAGGTCGCTTGTGCAAAAGAAGGAGGATCATGGTGCCTTCACAATTCCATGTACTATCGGATTGTTACACTGTGGTAAGGCATTGTGTGATCTTGGTGCTAGCATTAATCTCATGCCATTGTCTATTTACAAGAAGTTGGGTCTAGGAGACCCAATGCCCACTATAATGCGGTTACTAATGGCTGATCGAACTGTGAAGAGGCCCATTGGTGTACTCCATGATGTGCTAGTGAAAATGGAGTCTTTCATTTTTCCAGCGGATTTTGTGATTCTTGACTTTGAGGTTGATTTTGAGGTTCCCATCATCCTAGGGAGACTATTCCTTACCACAGGGCGGTGACCCCATTATACCAGATCACTTTGATACTGTCCCGACCTCCTCTTCCCAGGCCGCTAGTATAGCTCTTAGTTCATCCTGGTCCACACCACAGTTAAGAGCTATTGTTGTCCCGTTGACCAGAGTACAGAAATTAAAGGCTCAGATGCCCATATTGTTGCATCACATCCAGCCTTGGATGCAAAAGTCCATAGCTGAGTCCGAGACCAAAATGGAGTGAAGGATGGAGGGCATGATGGACCGGAAGGTCCAGGCCATTAATAAGCGTCTTGATGCTTTTGAATTGTGAGTCCTCGAGCGACCATCCCCGACCATAGATCTATCATTTTTTCAGGTTGAGTTAGCCAGTCTCCGGGCCGACGTTGATGACATTCTTGCCACCCCTATAGTTGAGCCCCAGGCTGCACCTACTGCACTGGCTGATGATACGGTGCTGGATGCTTTATTCAGTAGGATCACCGAGGAGGAGCCTGCGCCTACACATACCAAAGGTAAGAGGCACCGTTCTAGTCGCACTGATGAGGAATAAGCTCAAAATAGCGCCGAAGAATCATGAACGAGCCGGTGTGTTCGGTTTCCTGGAGCCCGCTGGAACAATAGTTGGGTCACCCTCAGTAGTGCCCACATCATCCATCATAGCACCATCAGTGGTGCTCACAACGTCCCTCACAACAGGCGGGACCTCTACAACTGGGGCAGAACTTGATGCCCCTGCAACACTCTCACGCACCCTCCGCTGGCGCAACTCTTCATCTAAAATCGAAGCCTTCCTGGCCTCCTTCTCTTGCCTACGCTGTCTCTTGTGGGGTAAATGGATTGTGAGTGATAGGGTAAAGTCTGAGTAACCCAACTCATAAGTCCTCTCTTGGGGTTTTATTGCCTGTGTTCTTTTTCCCCAAGAGACTGTTTAATTTCTGTTGAACCGGCATGTGTTAGGATTGTATGTATAGAAGCATGAAAAAGAAATGAAGCAAGATGGCTTATGAAAAATATACCCGTCTAATTTTTGTGATGTGTGCTAGACTTGGTAG
>NW_006240561.1:0-4518 GCF_000226075.1 Solanum tuberosum
TCTCAAATACATTTGTGTTTTTTTTCCCATTCGGGCTAGGTCTAGAGGGGTAAAAAATGGGTGAGATAATTTTTGAAAGCCATGACATTTTTGAAATTAAAAAATCACTATTATATATTTTTTAATTAAATAAATATAAATTTATTAACGAAAATGATAATTGTGCACCATATATTAGACGGTAGAGGTATATATGCATCAATTTTATCAACAAGAGGTATATTTGCTCGAAATTGCAAAGTTGAGTAGTATATTGCCCATTTCCCCCTAATTCAATGAATAATTTTGAGTTTCACTCATCTGCTTGTAAAAATTATCATAAATGCCCCATTTTTCTGTAAATATAAAAAATAAATGATAAAATGGTCTAAAATGCATTTATTGTTAATTAATAAGTCAAAAATGTCATTTTTCAAATAAATATAGTATCATTTTTTAAACACATTCTTTTCCAAATGATATTTTTTTATTAGCAAATGTTTATCCTACTTCAATTCAAAAAAAATAATATTAAAATATTTCTTATTTTATTATAAATATATAAAAGAGTAATGGTTGATTTACTATGATCTTATATATAACAAATATCTTATCCGTTTAAAGGGTACATTTTTTAATAATTAAAGTAATTTTAAAATAAAATAAACAATAATAGAGTACTCTAAAAGTAATATCTTTTAATAGGAGTAAGATTTCTTCAAAAAGAAAAGAAATAGTATATTGATGCGGAAAGAAATATTTTTGACTCAAGTAGTAACAATAGGAATAATTCCAAAACAAACTATCAACGACAAAAATATTTTAGGACCAAAAGTATTGAGGGCAAGAACATTTTTGAACTAAACTATAAATTGAGGGCATTTTTTTATCGTTTCACGTAATTTAAGGCATTATTGACCTTTTTTCAAAAAATAAATTACAATATAGCTGCAAAAGAAATAGTCTTAAAATTTGTTCTTACTTTTTTCTCTTTTCCATATCTATTTATTTATTTTCACACTAAGAAAATGAAATAAGAATATGAAACTCAAATAATGATAAGTTAATATATTTATAAGGGAGATATTTAAATTAACCGTTGAATAAAAGAAGTCACAAATATTTACATCAATATAGCCCTATATGGATTTTTTAAATAACAAATTAAAAAATAATTTTAAAATTATTTTTTCACTTGTTAGACAAAAAGGATATATCTAAGCAATAGACTTTGTTTAAGTAAACATCTTTAATGCTCAAGTAAAAGGAAACAGATTGGTGATAAGAAGCAAACCTTTTCATCAAAAAGAGGATTTGACCTCTCTTGTATCCATTTATTTAGATCATCTACTTTCACCTCATCATCACATTTGAGAATCAGTGTACTCACAACTATTCCCTGTTGGACAAACGTCTTCATTTCAGGGCACTCAATAATAATCACTTCCTTGAGAAATGGAAATTCAAGAGCATGCTCTGTCAAATAGAAATGCCCCAGCTTAGGCAGATTCCGAAGCTTCAGCTCTTGCAATCGGGGAAATAAGGTCATGATTCCTTCTCCTTTTGTGATCCCTTCTTCCATTGATTCACAGTCTTCAATATGTAGTTTCTTGAGATTCAGAAGACCTTTGACCACTGATGGAGACATCAAGTTTCTCAATTTTCCACAATTCATTGCATCCAATGTTTGAAGTTTGGTGAAGTAGTCAGTTGGAAGTTGGTGAGAGCATAGAGCACTTATGCTTTCAAGTTTCCAGATTGTTAGCTCTTCCAGGTTGGGACAAGAAACCTGAGAGCTTTGAAGTATCAAACATTGTTCCAGATACCGTCGGAGCTATTGAGTGGAGAAGCCAAAAGTGCTTACACACATTTATTTATATATTTTTAAAAAAGCCATATATATATATATATATATATATATATATATATATATATATATATATATATATATATATATATATATATATATATATATATATATATATATATATATATATATATATATATATATATATATATATATATATATATATATATATATATATATATATATATATATATATATATATATATATATATATATATATATATATATATATATATATATATATATATATATATATATATATATATATATATATATATATATATATATATATATATATATATATATATATATATATATATATATATATATATATATATATATATATATATATATATATATATATATATATATATATATATATATATATATATATATATATATATATATATATATATATATATATATATATATATATATATATATATATATATATATATATATATATATATATATATATATATATATATATATATATATATATATATATATATATATATATATATATATATATATATATATATATATATATATATATATATATATATATATATAAGGTACATTTTTTAATAGTTAAAGTAATTTTAAAATAAAGAAAACAATAATAGAGTACTTTAAAACTAATATCTTTTAATAGGAATAAGATTTGTTCAAAAAGAAAAAGAAATAATATATTTATGTGGAAAGAAATATGTTTGACTCAAGTAGTAACAATAGGAACATTTCCAGAACAAACTAATCAACGGCAAGAACATTTTCTTACTAAAGTAGTGAGGGCAAGAACATTTTTGGACTAACTATAAATTGAGGGCATTTTGATCATTTTAGGTAAGTAAGGCATTATTGACCTTTTTTCAAAAAATAAATTACAATATAGCTGCAAAAAAAAAAAAAATAGTCTTAAAATTTGTTCTTCCTTTTTTTTCCTTTTCCATATCTATTTATTTTCACACTAAAAAAATTAAATGAGAATATGAAACTCAAATAATGATAAGTTAATATATTTATAAGGGAGATATTTAAATTAACCGTTGAATAAAAAAAGTCACAAAAATCATATCAAATATAGCCTTATATGGATTTTTTAAATAACAAATTAAAAAAATTAATTTAAAATTATTTTTTTACTAGTTAGACGAAAAGGATATATCTGAGCAATAGACTTTGTTTAAGTAAATATCTTTAATGCTCAAGTAAAAGGTAACATTTTTGTGATAAGAAGCAAACCTTTTCATCAAAAAGAGGATTTGAGTTGTTGGCTGTAAGCCTGAAATTCTGGAACTCAGGTAACCCATAGAAGAACATTTTCCGTAACAGAGGGAACTCAATGCGCTCAACATTGTCACTGCAAAAGTGAGTCAGGCAATGCATAACTTGAATGCGCAACTCATATAAATTGGGGAACTTGATTACTTCATGTGTCCTCTTCAATAAATGTGTCATTAAATCACATTCAGAGAGGTGGAGACATTTCACGTTCTGAAATTCATTCAGCTGCAACTCAGTCAACACATTATTAGAGCCCTTTCCCCTTGACTCTACAAATTCACTCTCCTTCAACAGGTGGCAGATCCAATCACCCAATGGTCTGGTCTCCGTGACCTTTAAAGCAATAATCTTGTCGTATTCATCAAATCTTGAATTCCAATAACACATTTCAAGAGTGTACCGTGTCAACTTGGAGGGAAGGCCAAGGTTACTGTACATCACATCACTCAAATCTTCTACTTCCACAATATGTAGTTCCTCCAATTGAGCTAGTTTTCCTATCACCCCTGCTGAAATCCTTTTAAGTGTTATACACTCATTCCAAAACTCTAACCTAATTAGCTTGGTCAATTTTCCTATCTCCTCTGGCAGCTCATCTAACTCACAATCTCTTATGCTGAGAATTTTTAATTCGACAAGTTCCCCAATGAAGGATATGTCATCCAACCTTAAATTACTCAGACACAGAGTCCTCAAACTTGACAAACTCCGAATGGATGCTGGAAAACGTATAATGGACTGCTCATAGCTGTGTCCCCTCAGGCTCAAGACATTGAGGTTACTCATTTCATCAAAAAAATTGTCCTGTAGTTTGAATGGATCTTTAAAACGGAGTTTCAACATTAAAAGCTTCAGTTTTGTGCAAATTATTGGTCTAGGATGCATATCAAATTTATTTGCAACAATTGACATGTGACTGAAATGCTCATTAAGAAGTTCTACTTGGGAACTGTTCCGAGTTTAACATTGTGACTTACCATAAAGTTATGCTCTCCTTCAGACGCAATACTTATAGCCACATCACGGACCACATCATGCATTTTCACATGATTTTTGTCTGAACCTTGGGATAACAAGAAACCATCTTTCAATATTTCTAACAGAAGACACAACCTATTTCTTGCATCTTCTAAATTTTCAATTCCCGAAAAGATGCCAAGCCCCATTCCAAATAAATGCAATTCTTCGGTCCAAATATTACTATCTCCCTCAAATAAAGAACAAAGAAAAAAGAGGTACTTTGCTTCATTTTCTCCCAAGTGATCATAGCTTAGCCTCAGAGATTCATACACCTTTTCATGCACTCCAGGGATATTTCTTGCTTCTGCACGACGTCATTGTCTAAGGGCATTGTAACATCCGACAATTTGAAATAGCTAAGAAGA
>NW_006240562.1:0-4513 GCF_000226075.1 Solanum tuberosum
TTTTATTTAGCATTACATTACATTTTGAAAATCAATCAATAATTTAAAATTGTTTTATGAAAATAACATTATTCGGATATCAACATTTCATTCTAATTTACTAGCTTTTTTGGATAAGCCTGAATGATGTTTTGAAAATGTTACGTATTGATCATCTTCTATCAACGGGGTTGTTGGTGTACTTTCATCTATCTCTAGGTATAGATTTACTTCTTGTTAACAACAAAATTTCTTGGAATTTTGATAATACCCAATTAGTTGGGTATGTGAACTTTCACCTTGTTGGTAAAGGTTTTAGTTATTCTCCACCTTGTAATTATTCCCTCCCAAATTTTATCTTCCCCCATTGCTTATGTAATCAAGAATTATTGGGATAAAGAAAATCATTAAAAAAAGTATCACATTATTCACATGAATTAATTACCAAATTAGAACAACGATTGGGTGAGTTTAAAGGGCGCATATCCATGATTAGTTTAATTTGTTCAAGAAAATTCAAACGTTTAGTATTTTTTACCGCTAACAACGAATTAGCTCTTAGTATGGCAAGAATATATATATATATATACACACCTAAAATTCGTCTTAAAAAGGATAAGAGGTTGTAGCAAATATAATTCAATATTTATATGCAGAATAAAGTTTCCATGTTTTAGAAGAAAAATAGAATTTGAGCCAGATTTTTGTATTCGCGAATTTTTTTAAAAAATAAAAATTATCCTAAACTTTTATATTTTATAAAACACCCAACATTTATAATTTTTGACTAAATTTCATTCCTAGTTTGTTGTACAAAATTTATACCGTTATAGACATATTTTATACAATTTTAATCCGAGATTACTCTCCGTAGTCACTTCCAATTACAACTAGTTGTCGCACCCCATTTCGAACAAGCCGAAACAGTTCACAACATAATGTGGCTGTCACTCTAATTTTGGAAAAAATATTTTTGTTTTAGAGTCGCCACCTAAATTTTAAGGAAAATATTAGGAAACCAATTTTAATATATGTAAATGTAAACTCTGTTTTGATTTGCGAAACCAGTGAGATTCTGAGTAAGGGTTTTGGTTACTCGAGGGGAAGGTGTTAAGCACCCCTCAAAGCCTATCCAAAGATAGTCCTTAAACTCAATTTAGAAAAATATGATTAGAAAAAAAAACTTGTTTATTTATTGGCTTTTAATGACTAAATGATAAATTATTAGTTAGTTTAAGAAAAAGGTACAATACAAGGTACGACACATATATGTCTTATAAGATAAATTTAATAGTAGTATTGTAAAATAAATAAATGTACTTAAATATACGATATATTCATATGTAAAAATATATATAGGTAGGTGTATCATAATAAAATTATCTTAAAAAATATATAGATGTTGAATTTGCGAAAAATCTATCGTCTTATTAAGAAGTAAAAAATAAGATAATATGTAGTAACATGTGACGTGTAATTTGAATGAAAATATATAGAATGGAGTTTTCTAAAATATAAAATAAAATAAATGATACTAGATGTTAAATTATTAAAATATTATATAAAGGTTTGTGATCTTAAGTATGTTTATTATAAAGTATAGTATATATATGTAAGTTGTTTAGAACATATGAACACTTATTATTTATTGACATGTATAGACAAATTGACGATAGATTATATGTAGTAAAGTAATATGTATATTTAAGTGTAGGCATTTATAAATTATAAAAATAAATAAATAACATTAGTAAAAAGAGATAGTAGATAAAACTAGGTTATGTGGAGAAAATATAGTATATACCTTTATATGTACGACACATATATGTATATACCTTGTATTTGAACCTGTTGGCATATCTAAAATTTTGAAATGGCATGTTAAAAAGATTAAAATGTTTTAGCAATGTTTGATCCAAAAAAATAAGATTAGTCAATATACTTTATAAAGAGGTGATGTAAAGAGCATAAAAATAAAATTTGAAATAGCGTGTTACAAGATTAAAATATTTTAGCAATGCTTGGTTCGAAAAAATAAGACTAGTCAATACATTTTGTAAGGGGTGATGTAAAGAGTATAAAAATAGGCCTAACTATTAAGCCTTATTCTATAGTTATATTTTTTTTAATATATAAGCCTAATTCCCTACTCATTTCTTAAAAAATGTATATCTAAAGATTAATATAGTTGCCTTAAGTTAATTTCTAAATGTAACTTTTCTTAGCCTTTAAACTAGTTGCAAAATATTTGAAGGTCCTAAGCGATGAGCATGCCTAAATGAATATTATTTTAACCTTTATGTATCTCTAAGTTCATTTGGAAGTCCCAACTCATGAATTTTATTTTTTCCTACTTAGATACCTAAACGAAAACTATTTCACCCTTTTAAAATTTCAAAGAGGGTTTTAGACAAAAGTTTTCCTATTCCTTAAGTGCCTAAGCCGATATATACTTCTTTTTCCCAATTTTGAAACACCAGTATTATTTTAACCTTTGAAACTTTGTTTGGAAAATTCTTAAACTATAAGCCCCTTTCCTTAACTAAAAAAAAAACATAAAAAGAGTATTATAGGTAAAAATGCTAACCCATTTCCTAAAAAAAAATGTTTCAACTAAACTCACAAGCAAACAAATATTGGCTCACATGAATAATCTTCAAAAAAATAAAGAAGACAAGCAATAGATCAAAACTTGTAAGTAAGGTTAGCCAATATATCCAAACAATATAATTAAGACTCGAAAAGAGAAAGACTAGGAAATATTGGACTCCTAATTTGTGAGGCTCCAAGCGTTGCGATGATCCTAATTTGCTGTTGGCCTAATATCTTAGGCCAATAACGAGTTCCAAAGTAGAAACTCCAGCTCTCCGATTGTACATGAAACATAAGAAAGAAGGAAAAAAAAGAATTAGTAGGAATAACCTCAATCATGTCACGACAAAAATGGCAAAAATATTTTTTCAAAGCTACAGACTAACTATACATATACTTTGAGTCAATTGTCAAACATGTACATGTGCTAAGCTATCTACCTTATACATGGGATGAAAAGGGAATTCTTTTACACATGCAGTGAATAATATTATTATATCTTCCAAGAATGAAAGTTGAATTGAGGAAACTTAAGATGATAAGAAGGAATATGGGAATGGGGAAGATTAGAGCTTTGTGAATTTAAGTCCGACGAAGAAAAGAAAAGCAAAGAAAACTCAGATGGGTCGTAAAGAAAAATGTCGATTTCAAAGCTAACAGAGAACACACCATCTAAATTCAATTAAAATATAACAGAGATTAAAAATGTGAGAAAAACTAAAATCACAACTACAACAACATTCATCATTTAACCACCAACAATACCACACTTGAGTTTTGCTTCTATGAGATAAGATTTTTCAAGGTATTACATGTCAAAATACATCAAAATTCATCGTCAAAACATTTAAAATATTATCATTTCTTTAAACATGATGATCCAGTCCTAATGGAAATTATAATATAGCATTGCTCATAAAAGAGCTCCTTAAAACTAAAGGAGGTTCTCATATATTTTGTAGATAGATAATCAAGTGGTGATTATCCTAGGTTCGTAGGTGTGGAACCAAAATCATTTCATATAACTACAAAGTCTAATGTTAGGATAGATATCTTCGTACTTCATAATCAAGAATCAAAGAAATAAGCAATGGAATCTAATGTTCATGAATTCAATACTTGAACAAAACAAAAAAATGAAGAAAACATTGATTGAGCAAATCTTTACTTTAAAATTTCACAGTCAAATCCTAACGTAAGGAAATAGATTTTTTAATTCCTAAGTTATCATTTGTATGTTTAATTTGGTGGGTAATTAAGAGTTAAGACCAGCAAGAAACATCATCTAATATAATAGTCTAAAATAGAGAGACCCGTCACATGCTCTTTCAATTAATATACAGCAAATAAGTAAAAAAAAAAAGAGTCACTATTTCCATCTTAAAGAAAAGAATGTTGCCTAAATACATCAACAGTAATGGAGATACTATTCCTATAACAAAGGAATCCTGGTGGATTAAAACACAAATATGTAAAAAAAAATAAAAAAAATTAAACACCCATGATAATCACCAAATTTTCTGAATCTAAAAAAAAGGTTACAAACCTTATAAAGCGCAGCAAACAAAGGCTTCAATGTCAAGGATTCCAACTTCCGCTCTCTTTTTTTTTTCGAACTCGACTTCAAGGAAAGAAAATAAGAAGAATGTTGTTGTTTTCGTTGCCTCTCTTAGATAATTTCTAGAATCGTTTTCCTTTTTCTTTGGTGTTCTCGGATCTGTTTCTCTTTATAGCCGATTTGGGGCCTCTACTATGTTCAAAAAAAAAAAATTGGAACCTTACACCCATCAGATTAAAGGGACGACTAGCCCCAAATCCGATGGTTCTCCATGCCTTTCGCCTTTTCAGGTGTGGCAGTGCCGGTGGGAAGGCCTTTGAGGTCTGTTTGGTTCATAAAAGATAATGAAAGGGATGTAAAGTTGATGGTAAGAGGCTACGATTG
>NW_006240563.1:0-4511 GCF_000226075.1 Solanum tuberosum
TAATCAACTTAGCTTCTAATCACTTCTAGAATTAATACTCCCCCTCAAGCTAGGATGGAAAATATCAAGGACTCCTAGCTTGGAAAGAAGAAGTTCATGCTGCATAATCCCTAAACCCTTTGTAAGCAAATCTGCTAACTGAGATTTAGTCCCTATATACTCTGGCTTGATCAGACCATCCTTGAGCTTTTCTCTTATAAAATGACAATCAATTTCAATATGTTTGGTCCTCTCATGGAAGATTGGATTAGAAGCAATCTGCATAGCTGCCTTGTTATCACAACACAACTTAACTGGAGTGATAATGTCTATCTTTAAGTCTCTAAGCAGTCCAACTAACCAAATGATTTCTGCTACTGTGCCTGCCATACTCCTATATTCAGCCTCTGCTGAGCTTCTACTGATAGTATGCTGCTTCTTTGACTTCTATGAAATCAGAGAGTCTCCAAGTTGAATCACATATCCTGTCACAGACCTCCTAGTGTTGGGGCAAGCTGCCCAATCTGAATCACAATATGCTGTTAAGCTTGTGATTGGCCCCTTCTTTAGTAACACCCCTTGTCCAGGTGCCTTTTTGAGATATCTGAGAACTCTGAGTGCAGCATCCCAATGTGATCTCTTGGGGTGTTGCATGAATTGACTGAGAACTTGGACTGCAAAACATATATCTGGTCTGGTGATCGTCAAATAGATCAGTTTCCCCACTAACTGTTGGTAGCTGTGTATATCAGTTAACTCAGGATCATCATTATTTCCAACTACTGAGTCATACTCTACTGTAGTCAGCTTTGCATTCATCTCCATGGGAGTAGAAGCTGGTTTGGTTCCTCCTAATCCTACTGCTGAAAGTAACTCTAAGGCGTACTTCCTTTGATTAAGTAGAACTCCTTTTTCAGACCTTAATATTTCAATTCCCAAAAAATATTTGAGTTGCCCCAAGTCTTTAATCTTGAACTTGTTGTGCAAAGTTTTCTGAGTATTATCAATTAGGTGTTGGCTGTTCCCTGTGATTAGTAAGTCATCAACATAGACGAGGACTATAACAATATCACTGTCAGATTGTTTAATGAATAGTGAATGATCATGTGAGCTCTGTGTGTACCCTGCTTCCAATAAAACAGTAGTCAATTTGATATTCCACTGTCTAGAAGCTTGCTTCAAGCCATATAAAGATTTCAACAGTTTGCATACTCTAGTCTCCCCCTGTCTGTGAAAACCCTGAGGTAAAGACATATATACTTCTTCATGTAAATCACCTTGTAGGAAAGCATTATTGACATCCATTTGTAACAGAGGCCAGTCCTTAGAAGCTGCAATGCTAATGAGAGTCCGTACGGTCACCATTTTTGCAACAGGTGAGAAGGTCTCATGGTAGTCTAATCCTTCCTTTTGAGTGTATCCTTTGGCTACCAACCTAGCCTTGTACTTGTCTACAGAACCATCAGCTTTATGTTTGATCTTAAATACCCATTTAGAACCAATAGCTTGTTTACCTGATGGTAAGGCAACTACCTCCCAAGTCTGGTTACTTTCCAAGGCACAAATTTCATCAGTCATAGCTGCAATCCATTTATCATCTTGAGATGCCTCTTTGAAGGATTTTGGTTCATTTTGAGGGGAGAAGGATCCTAAGTAGGCCTGATAAGATGTCGGTAAATGAGAGTATTGAAGGCAATCAGAAATAGGATAGGAACAACTTGCAGATGGTTTAGCAGTGGTTATGTAATCATTAAGCCAACTAGGAGGCTTAACAGTTCTAGAAGGTCTTGACTTAGACTGATGATTGAGTTGAATGGGCACTGCTGCAGACTGGGAAGTCTCAACTTCATCAGTTGTGGTGAGATCGTCAGGCATTGAAACATCACTACTCTCAGTACTGTGATTAGAAACAGGAGCAATATTGCACTCAGTAGGATGATCAGCAGCATTAGTGAAAGGATGAGATATCAATTCTGAGTGGACTAACTCAAACATGTCAGGTTCATTTGAGGAGGAATTTTCCTGGTAAGGAAAAATATATTCCCTAAATGTGACATCTCTGCTTACGAAAAATACATTATCAACCAGATCATACAATCTATATCCCTTTTTGGTTTCAGAATAACCTAGAAAGACAGCCTTTCTAGCTCTAGGAGCAAACTTGTCTCCTTTTGGCAACTGAGCAGCATAACATAAGCATCCAAATACTCTTAAATGATCAAGGCGAGGAACTTTCTGCAACAACATCTCATAAGGTGATTTTCCCCCAAGCACCTCAGTAGGCAATTTATTAATCAAGTACACAGCTGTCCTAACACATTCACCCCAAAAATGAATAGGAAGAGAGCTTTGAAACCTCAAGGCTCTGGCCATTTCCAAGATGTGTCTGTGTTTTCTTTCTACTTTACCATTTTGTTGAGGGGTGTAGGCACAACTACTTTGATGAATAATACCTTGAGAAGCAAGTAAATCATGGACTGAGGAGTTAAAAAACTCTGTGCCATTATCAGATCTTAAGATTTTCACAGACAAAGCAAACTGATTTTGTATTAAAGCAATGAACTCTTTGAGAACTACAATGACCTCACTTTTAGAATGAATAAGGCATAACCATGTGTATCTACTATAGTCATCCACAATGGTAACAAAATAGTGTTTCTTATCAAAAGTAGGCTTCTTATATGGCCCCCAAACATCCACATGGATTAATTCAAATGCTTTAAGAGTCTTACTGTTACTAACAGGAAATTGCAATCTACACTGTTTTGCTAGAGGACAGATCTCACACTGATGTTGTGTACTCTTGTCTGAGAGATGTTTGAGTGAATGAATGTGTTGAAGGATTCCAGTTGAGGCATGCCCCAGCCTCAAATGCCACAGTCTTGCTTCTTCATGAACATTTGCAGTAGTCATTGCCTGAATAGATGGTTTTATTTGTTTCTTTAGTATGTATAATCCTTCCTTCTCCTTACCAATCCCCAACACCTTGCCATCGTAGAGTCCCTGAAAGACACAAAAATCAGGGAAGAAGGAAATGGAACAAGAAAGTTCCCTGGTCAATTTTGAGACTGACAACAAGCTAAATTTGAAGTCTGGCACATGTAAGATATTTCTGAGTTCATGATCCTCTAAGATCTGTGCAGTTCCAACCCCTTTGATATCACATCTATTACCTGTTGGAACCTGTAATCCATCAGTGTTATTCCCTTTCATTCTTCTAACAACAGTTAGCAAATCCTCATTAGGTGTAATATGATGTGTAGCCCCACTATCAACTATCCACTCATGAACATTATCTATAGTAGGAGTATTACCTGACACATTAGCAGCATAATTTGATGTTCCTGCTCTATCCATCTTGTTTACCAAATCCTGATACTGAGGTGGTGTCATGTGGCTTTCAGTATGCATTCCTCTTTCACTGAAATTATCAGCACTCCTTGTTAAATGTGCATTTGGTTTGAAATCCGGCTTAAAACCCTCAGCTGCTCTGGAATCAGTCTTGTAACCTTCAACTCCTTTTCTTTTGCTTTGGAAACCTGGCGGATAACCAACCAGTCTATAACAATCAATTTTATAGTGACCTTTGAAGCCACAGTGATCACACACTGTTCCAGGAGGCACAAACTTCTTTGGCCTTGGAGTATTTGATTGATTTCTTCCTGCTAAAAGTGTTAAAGGATCTCTGTTCCTATCTGAAACTCCTAATGTTCTTTGGCTTTCTTCTTGTGCTGCTACTGCATATGCCTCATTCACAGTCACCATTGGCTTCCTGGCTAAAATATTACTCCTAATGTTGCTAAAACTCTCATTTAATCCCATTAGAAATTGAAGAAGTCTCTGTGATCTTAAGTGGTTTACATATGCAGCTGAATCATCACAACTACAACTTGGAGATGGAATCATTACTTCTAATTCAGCCCATAAATCCCTAAGTTTCGAATAGTATGAAGTTACAGAATCAGTACCTTGCTTGAGAGCTGCAATTTCAGACCACAAATGGTAAATTCGAGTGAGATCCGATCTATCAAACCTTTCTTCAAAATCTGCCCAAACTCTTTTTGCATTTGAAGCATAGACGATCCCTGACAGCAATTCGCTAGTAACAGTGCTCGCAATCCACGATAATATGATCGCATTACACTTCTCCCATTGTTCCTCCAGTGCTCCTTTGTAAGCTGCCTTCATACAGGATCCATCAATGAATCCAAGTTTTCCTTTTCCTCTTAAGGCCAATTTCATGGATCTACTCCACAAGGCATAGTTTTCTGGTCCTGTCAACTTGATTGGGATTAAGATCACTCCAGGTGCATCTGATGCTTGGAGATATAGTGGATGATTGTGATTCAGGGATGTGACTTCATTTGTTGCCATTGACGCTGCTTCATCAATCGCCATTGACGCCTCCTCAGAAGTTTTCTTTACTACTTCTTCTCAGTATCTATTCTTATCTTCTTATACGCAGATCGACCCTCACGATCTGGGCTTTGATACCATGTTAATTCATATTGATGAATTTGTTCATAGCAGTA
>NW_006240564.1:0-4505 GCF_000226075.1 Solanum tuberosum
ATTTGACACGGGTTTGCCGTAATGCTAAAACTATGGCCTGAGCCTGAGAAAGTTTTTGCCTGAGAGATTTGTTGGAAGCTGTATAGATTTTCGTGGACGCGACTTTCAACTTGTACCATTTGGCTCTGGGAGAAGAAGTTGTCCTGGAATGCAGTTGGCAGTTATCGTCGTCCGCCTTGTGGTGGCACAGTTGGTGCATTGCTTTGAGTGGGAGCTTCCAAATGGTATGCAGCCTTGTGATTTAGACATTGATGAGAAGTTTGGGATAGTAACATGCAGAGAAAAGCCTTTAATGGCTATTCCTACTTACAATCTAAACAAATGATGCAAATACAAGAGAAGTAATATTTCTAAACTTTAGATTTTATTACAAGCAATATTAAATAGTTTCTACTATATGGTTTTTGAGATTGTTGTGTGCTTCTCCTAATATTCAAATAAACTACTTCATTGGCGGTACATCAGCTTTCATTTTTACACATCATTAAGGGAAATGAAAAACAATGTATAACTAATCTAATTAAACAAATGTACAATGCCTTCTTCAACCTCAAAGAGCGGTTTCAGATAACAACTCAATAACCTAAGGGACTAACTCTAGTACTTCAGTCTCTACAGATTACTCAAACTGCATCACCTATTCGAAGACTATAAACTCTAGTCTCTCAAGTGCAATCAGCTTGACTATGAAGCAGTGATTTATAAAAACAAATTTGAGAACCATGAAACAAATGCATGTGTGATCAATGAAAAAAAAGAAGATGACAATCTTTTTATTTAAATATGTATCTCAAGTATGATTTCAATAAAATTTTGATGGATTGATAGAGGTTTGCACAAACCACATGACTTATGATAAGAATTAATATAGAGAATTAAAATCTATTTGAATATTCAAAGTTAGGATGAAAAATGGAGAATTGATTTTCGTTAAAGGAAATGAATTGTTGTCATCAAAAGAAATTTAGGTAATGAGGCAATTTCTGATTTTCTTTATATACTTGATATTGATCAAAACTCGTTGAGTATTCATCCGTTGGTAGAAAAAAATATAAAGTATTCTTTGACAACAAGCATTGCTTCGTTAATGATGGTGTTGAAAAAAAAGAGTTTAAAAATTATATGTAATAATTTTACCTCTAGTTTAAAATTATTACATATAATACCATTTTTTAATTTAATACACTATGTATCTGTTATAGTTTAACAGGATATCCATATACTTTTTAATATCAGAAGTTATTGATATGTATCTCAACAATGAAACATGAGTATATTAAATTGTCACATGTATCTGGAATAATATGTTATGTGTACCAAAAAATCAATATCATATTTAATTGATTTTGTCAGTTAGTTTCCTTGACCTTTTTTTAATTCCATAAAAAACGTCATGTCCACCTCGTTTCGAATTTCCATTATAGTTAAATTTTCTTCCATCTTGTATCTGATTTCTATTCTTTTGCGGGTACAATTGATTCCTAGTTGTTTTGAAATACCATCGACTAGATCGTTGTAGGTTGCATTATCTCTCAAAAGTATTCCACCAATTCTATAGTTTTCATATTCGATTTTAGAGATCCATGAATCAGAATGCATCAACAATATTGTGATATTCATCATCTGCAAAAAAAACTCGAAAATCTAAGATTCAAAGAAAGAAATTGATGAAGACGATGAAGTTTACAATATTAGATTTACTAATGCTTATGATTTACATTTTTATCAAAAATAGTAACAGTTGATACGGATGGACCCAGAAAATTTGTTTTGTTTGTTAATTTTTCATCTTTTACTCCTTTAATTAAGACAATAAGTTACAATATTTAATTCAAAAGTCTTAATTCATGTATCTCGGCCTTTAAATCACACATATACACGTATTTGATGGATCGTGATACACGTATCTCTCAGCTGAAAATGGTACAGAAAGTAATATAAAAAGTATAACTTACATAAATCACATAGTGTAAGGACCTAAATTACATTCTATCCCTACTCTTTTTCAATTTACAAAAATCCCTCAAAATTATTGCTATCCGGATACATAGCAAAGAAGTCGGATACATTAAAACAAAATCAGTTACGCTTTTAAAGGAAAGAGAATATAAAATTGATGTGAGTTCCCCAAATCACGCTAATCTAGTTAATTTCAATCTCTCCCAAATCTTAAAAGATTCAATCAAATCAAAATTCAAATTTTCTTCTCTCAATTCTCCTCCAAATCCACCCAGATTCAATTCAAAATTTAAGTTTCTTGTCTCAATTCTATTCCAAATCCGTCTAGCTTCAAACAATTCAAATTTTCTTCTTTCAATTCTCACCCAAATCGTAATAGATTGAAAAAAGTCGAAAACAATAGTTGATTTTATTGATATGCGTATCATTTGGATAATTAATACATTGGTCAATGGCTGAATCAACTAATTTTTGTCGATTGATAATTGTGCTCTCGTGTTATAGTATCCAGGCTCCTCTTAAACGCTTATGCAAAGATGTTAAATTTCTCATATATTAGTGCCACCATATTTGGAAGGAAAAAGTGAAAGGAATATTTTAAAATTCATGCAAGGTGTGAATTTTGCAGTGGAAGGGGCAACATCACTTGATTCTGCCTACTTATTGGACAACTGGGTTGGTTAAAAAGATATGATATCTTCTTTTTGCAAATTTCCTTCAGGTAATAGCCCTGTGCCGTCCATGTTGGTGCTATGAAATTATTCATGTGTATCCGTTATGCATTGAAACAACGTATAAAAAGGTTGAAGAGATGCATAGCTTTGATGGATACATGTCTGTGTGGTTATTGCTATGTATCAGATACATTTAGTATAAATTCAAATTGACGTATCATGTCTAAAAATTAGTGCATGATATATTACTATTTATGTATCTTATTTTGTTTAAGAAATATTGTATTTTATAAAAAGAAACATTATACATATAATTATTCTAAATAACATTTTTTTGTGTGGGATACAAAAAACAGTAGTGATCAGTTGATACATATGATATATGTAATAAAGTTTGAAAACTATTGAATTTGATACATATTATGTATTATGCACCTATCAATTAATTTGATACACAGTGCTTTAGCTACAAAACATTAAGGTTTATGTATCAAGTGTATTTATTGAAATTGATACATTATTATTTGGTAATTGTTATGTATCGGATACATTTAGTATGAATTTGAATTTACATATCATGACCTAAAAAATTAGTACATGATATATTATTATCTATGTATCTTATTTTGTTTGAGAAATACTATATTTTATTTTATTTTAAAAACATTATACATGTTTCCAAATAACATATTTTTTGGTGTGTGATACATAACAAAATTTTTATGTATCAAGTATATTTATATTGAACATGATAAACACTAATCGAAGATTCAACAACATTAGAGTTATGTATCAATACCTTAAATATGAACATGATATATTGAATAAAACATAAGCTATTGTAGCAGTGATGTATCGGATCAGTGATAACACTAAAAAAAGACTAATTTAAGAATCAAAATAAGCGAGATACATTGAAAGTAATCCCAAAAAACT
Source organism: Solanum tuberosum (assembly GCF_000226075.1). Lineage (NCBI taxonomy): Eukaryota > Viridiplantae > Streptophyta > Magnoliopsida > Solanales > Solanaceae > Solanum > Solanum tuberosum. The sequence goes on from NW_006240564.1 coordinate 3,570, forward strand.
AAAAGATCGAACCAACGGAATGAAGTGTATCAAGACCACCATTAGAAATTCCTGGAACCATTTCAAATGCACTCCAAGATGAACTATGTGTATTAGCAAGGTTTTTCCACCTCTCTTCCATAAAGAGATCCGGAGTAAAAGATTCAGTAATTTTTTAAGATGAAAAAAATAAAAAAAGAAATAAAAGAAAATCAAAAATTGAAGTGGATGAAAGAAATCTACCTCTTGAATAACTTGAAATATTTTATTGGAAAGAAAAAAGATTTGAAATTCAAAAATAGATTAATGAAAGTAATTGTGGAGAAATTTGTGGAGTGAAAAAAGGAAGGAAAATCATGGTTAGGAGATTTTAAATTAATGTATCCGAAAAAAGGAATGATGAGAGCAAAAAAGGGGATTTTTGATATTTTTGAAATGGTAGTGTCACACCCCAAATCCGGATGTGATGGCACATGTCCATTTCCCACCGGACACGTCAGCCTAACTCAACCACAACGATAGAGAAGTAGAAATACGAGAATAAAAGATAATAAATAAGCGGAAGACTTTAATTAAGACTCAACACTACCCAGAATTTGGTTGTCACATGTACAAACCTCTAAATACAGAATTCGAAAAAAAATATACAAGTCTCAGAGTATAGTTGTCGAATAGAACAAAACTGAAAGTAAAGATAACTCAAGGGCACGTCTGGAATGAACCGCTACCTCTCGAATATGTCCCTGAGCTCAATCTGCTAAAGAAACTACTAAGCCGAATCTGAGAGAGAGCTGTCAACCTACACAATTGTGTAGAAGCAAGGGTGAGTACCGAAAACCACAGGTACTCGCAAGTAACTCTAAACTAAGCAAAACTAGCAGCTACAAACAACTCCTTTCAATCCTAAACGAACCACCGAAACTTCAATCTAGCAGCAACCCAACCAACCTATACTAA
>NW_006240565.1:0-467 GCF_000226075.1 Solanum tuberosum
GTATTTTATATTAAATTATTTTTTAACTTGTATAAAAACGTCATTTGGAAGACGATTTATTTAAAGTAAATTGAAAATATTAATTTATTACATACTATTTAATTTTACCGACTTCCGGAAGTTGGTATTATAATTTTTTTGTTTTTTATGTTACACAAAATCGTCCTCCGGAAGACGATTTAAATAAAATTAAATCAAAATATTTCTCAATTTTATTTTTTATATATTTAAATTGAGAAAAATAATACCGACATCAAAAAGGTCGGTTTTTATTGTAATTCATTTTCTGGGAAAAATTCCGACCTCCTGAGGTCGGAATTTGGTTTTCCCGCTTTATTTTGCATAAAAATCGACTACTTGTTGTCCGTTTTCAAATCAACATAATTTCATAGTATACAAAATTGTTATACACCAACAAACCGACCTCCGGATGTTGCTTTTAAAAGTAATAGATGAAATAAAAATAC
>NW_006240565.1:717-4500 GCF_000226075.1 Solanum tuberosum
ATCGACCTCCGGATGTCGCTTTTAAAAGTAATTAGATGAAATAAAAATACCGACCTCTGGATGTCGCTTTAATTAATAGTCGAAATAAAAATACCGACCTCATGAGGTCGGTATTTTATATTAATTTATTTCTTACATACTATTTAATTTTACCGACATACAGAAGTCGGTATTATTTATTTTTTATATTTAATTGAGATTTATTTGTTTAATACCGACATCAAGAGGTCGGTTTTTATTGTAATTCATTTTTTCCTGGAAAAAGTCCGATCTCCAGAGGTCGGAATTTGGTTTTCCCGCTTTATTTTGCATAAAAACCGACTACTTGTTGTCGGTTTTCATATCAACAAAATTGTTGTAGGTGTAAAATGAACAACAAACCGACCTCCGGATGTCGCTTTTAAAAGTAATAGATGAAATAAAAATATCGACCTCCGGATGTCGCTTTTAAAAGTATTAGATGAATTAAAAATACCAACCTCATGAGGTCGGTATTTTTATTACATACTATTTAATAACCGACATCAAGAAGTCGGTTTTTATGCAAAATAACCAAATTCCGACCTCAGGAGGTTAGAATTTTTTCCCAGAAATAAAAACCGACCTCTTGATGTCGGTATTATTTTCTCAATTAAATATAAAAAATACCGACCTCATGAGGTCGGTAATTTATATTAATTTATTTGCTTAATACCGACATCAAGAGGTCGGTTTTTATTGTAATTCAATTTTTCTGGGAAAAATTCCGACCTCCAGAGGTCGGAATTTGGTTTTCCCGCTTTTTTTTTGCATAAAAACCGACTAGTAAATATCGACCTCCGGAGGTCGGAAATTACCGACCTCGGAAATTTTTAGATCGCTATTCACTGTTTTTTTAGTAGTGTATACGAACCGGTCTTCCTTAGGCAAGTAGACCACCTCATTACGGTGTAGGGATTTATGACACCGGATTCCATGACAAGCTCTCATGGTCTATGTCGGTTAACGCTTATTTTCCATCATGTGAGATTTCATTGTGGGTCTTGATAGGTTCTTGTAGATAGTAGTATGTGATGCTACCTATACATTGCACGAGTAGGCTTTGAGAGAGTCATAGTAAGTTTCTCTAAAATCTTAATGACTATGATATGAAAGTGTCTTAAATGGAGTGATTGAAGAATGTTAGCTCTTAAATGCTTAATATGATATGCATGCCATACTTGAGTTATGTTATGAGTTATTTTCTCTTGTCATGCCTTATGAAATGATATGTCTCTTATGAATGGATATTGTGCAAAGGTGAAAAGAAAGGAATGATGAGTTCACTTTTGGTGACCTTAATGTGGTGCCCTAGTGTGGATGGTGGTATGTGACGCTATCCATACATTGCACGACGCATATTATAAGGGTTGCTTGAAGTGAAGGTCCAAGGTAAAGGTAATGGTTTCCATGCAATTTTGTTTAAGTGTGAAGTTATGACTTATATGATGTTAATGCTTGTATATGATGTCTTTTAGGTTATTGTACATGATGTTTCAAAAAAGTGGCATAATGCATGGTTTTCAACCAAAATGTCCCATTTTAAAGCATGTTTTGCATGGTCATCATACTTAGTACATTTATGTGTACTAACCCATATTCTTCATGTTTTTACTATAAGTGTAGGTTCCGGCAAGTGATTCCTCCTAGCTAGTTCGAAGTGTTGGATTGCTTTCCTCCAAGACTTGGTATGTCCTCATGGTTCGAGGACAAGACTTATGTTTCCTTATTTCATGTAATAGACATTTCAGTAGTTGTTTTGAAATGGAAAGGGATGTGTCCCTAGTATGTTTTAAGACCGTGTCTAAGTTGGCCATGTGAGATTTAGACTTCTGCTGTATTTCAAGTTCCTCTTTTAATGAAGTTTGATATTTTGGATTAATGAGATTTTATTCCGCACTATTTCTATATCGAATGCAATGAAATGCTATGAGGTTTGTATGAGACCCTCTTCGGGGTCGAGTACGCCGTGTCGCATCCGGGGCCTAGACTTGGGTCATGACATTATCTTTTTATGGCTTGCACTGATACAAAACCATAAGCCAAGTGATTTGTGGTTTGTAGACAGTGGTTGTTCAAATCATATCACATGTGTCAAATCTTTGTTCCATGAGCTTGACGAGAAGGAAAAGAAAAAGGTGCAGCTTGACAATACAAAAGAGTTACTGGTTAAAGGAAAAGGCACGTTGAGCATTGACACTAATCAAGACAAAGTAAACATGATAGATAATGTTCAATTTGTACCCAATTTTGGATATAATTTATTAAGTGTTGGGCAATTAATGACCAATGGATATTCTCTTTGGTTTGATGATGATGCTTTTGTCATTACAAGTAAGAAGACTGGAGAAAAGGTTCATATCACCATGACGCCAAATAAGATGTTTTCGCTGGATGTTTTTGATATGGGAAATTTTAGCCCTTGCTGCAAATGCAAAGGATGACTCAAAGTTGTGGTATTTGAGGTACGGTCATCTCAACAAAAACGGCCTTAACCTGCTAGGTGATAAAGGTATGGTTCTTGGACTACCAAAAAATAGTTCTCTTGATTTATGTGAAAGGTGCATTTATGAGAAACAAACCAGGAAATCTTTTCTTGTTGGAAAGGTGTTTACATCCCGACTTTATTCAAATAAGGAGAAACGTCGCGGTGATTCAAAAAAAAATAATTAATTCAATTTCAAAAGAATTTTAATAATAAACGAATTTTAAAGGAGTCGTCATTTTAAAAAAACTAAGAAGCCAATTAAAAATGTCTACGAAACCATTAGATTCTAGGTACGGGGTTCAAGTTCTTCCGAAGGGAAGGTGTAAACATCCTTCGAAATCCACAATTGTGGGTCCCGACTGAATTCATTTTATTTTCAAATTGAAGAGAAGATAAAAACAAATATACAAGTATAATAAACAAGTAATATACACAAATAATAAAATAAAACAATAATAAATAAAAATTATAATTCGAACTCCGTTCGAATAGTTTCAATGGAAAGCAACTTCGTGTACCTGTAAAGACACTTAGTAAAAATATTAGTTATAAATAAATATGAATAAAAATAAATGAAATAAATAACAACTTAAAATAAAAATTCGTCTTATTAACATGGGAGACCTTGAAATCGACGGTAATTTCTTCATCGGTCAATTTTAATATAATATTTTCAAACACACGAAAGCATATTGAACCAACAAGAAATAATGCAAAATACATCAAATAAAATGCGAACAATAACTAAATGACAACAACTAAAACAATAACACAACTTGATGTAAAAAAAATTAGAATATGCGTAAAATTATTTAAAATAAATTTTAAAAGAACTAAATATAAACGAGCACAACATCTAATTTAGACAAACAAAGATCCAAAGTAACTTAAAAATATAGTATGAAAATAATAGTAAATAAATAATATAATGTTATCACTGTTACAAGTATAAATGGAACAAAATCAACAATTAAAAAATAATAAAATATAAAGCAGCCATTGAAATGAGAAAAATAATAAATAAACTAAATCAACTAAAGAATCAGTGGAAACAATAACAGATAAAGCAATAAACTATTAATTAAAATAAAACAAACACCAAATTTACATTCAAAATAGAAATAGAAATATAAATGAAATAAAAAATAATAAAAATAAATGAAACAAAACATAAACAGAGGTCAGCATAACCATAGTAATTGGAAGAGTATTATAACGCTGAAACCAAAACTAAATAAGAACAATTCGTGTTGAACAATGGTAAAGCAAACAGTAAC
>NW_006240566.1:0-4494 GCF_000226075.1 Solanum tuberosum
TTTCTGTTAACACTTAGCTCTTAGCTATTCCTCAATATTCCCCCTCAAGCTGCAGTCTGAGTAAAGATTGAAGACTCCAAGCTTGGATAATAACATATGATGAGGAGCTGCACCTAGACCCTTTGTAAGTAGATCAGCTGGTTGTTGTTTGGTATTGACATAGGTGGGCAGTATCAATCCACTCTTGATTCTTTCCCTCACAAAGTGACAGTCAATTTCTATATGCTTGGTCCTTTCATGAAATATGGGGTTGGCAGCAATTTGCATTGCTGCTTTGCTATCACAATACAACTTCACAGGTGTAATGATGACAACATTCAATTCCTTCAGTAATCCTACCAGCCAAACAACTTCTGCCACAGCACTTGCCATACTCCTATATTCAGCTTCTGCAGAGCTTCTGCTCACTGTGTGTTGTTTCTTGGATTTCCAGGATATAAGAGAGTCCCCCAGCTTCACCATGTAACCAGTTACAGACCTCCTAGTGTTAGGACAAGCAGCCCAGTCTGCATCACAGAATGCCTCCAGTTGTAAACTCCTTTTGCTGCTTAATAATATGCCTTGACCAGGACTTCTTTTGATGTACCTTACCAATCTCAAAGCTGCTTCCCAGTGTGACACCTTAGGTTGCTGCATAAACTGTGATAATACCTGAACTGCAAAGCTGATATCAGGCCTAGTAATTGTAAGGTACAACAATCTACCAACCAACCTCTGATAGCTTGTGACATCCTTAAGTACGCAATCATCAGTGACTCCAAGTAATTCATCATGCTTTACTGTGGTGAGTTTAATGTTAGTTTCTAGAGGTGTATTTGCTGGTTTTGCACCACTAAGCCCAGTATCTGAGATTAGTTCAAGTGCATATTTCCTCTGGTTAAGCAGTATACCTGTTTTGGATCTCAAGATTTCAATGCCTAGGAAATATTTGAGATCACCAAGGTCTTTCATCTTGAATTTGTTATGCAGTGAGTCTTTCAACTCTTGTATCAACTGAAGACTATTTCCTGTCAAAAGCAGATCATCTACATAGATGAGAATCACAGCTATTTCATGACCATTTTTTTTTGTGAAAAGAGAATGATCATGTGAACTTTGTGTATAACCAGTATCCAACAATACTTCAGTAAGCTTTATATTCCACTGCCTGGAAGCTTGCTTTAAGCCATATAAGGACTTCAGCAGCTTACACACCTTTTGTTCCCCCTGCCTCTGAAATCCTTGTGGCATTTCCATGTACACTTCTTCACTGAGATCACCTTGTAAGAAGGCATTATGGACATCCATCTGATAAAGAGGCCAGTTGTGTGAGGCTGCTACACTAATAACAGTCCTGACTGTGACCATTTTAGCAACAGGTGCAAAAGTTTCATGATAATCTAACCCTGCCTGTTGACTATAACCCTTGGCAACCAACCTAGCTTTATATCTTTCCACTTCTCCTGTGGCCTTGAGTTTGACTTTGTACACCCATTTAGACCCAATAGCCCTTTTTCCCGGAGGCAAAGGCACAATGGACCATGTCTTGTTGAGTTCTAAGGCAGCAATCTCCTCTTGCATTGCATGCACCCAATTTGGACTTGTGGAGGCTTCCTTGAATGTGTGAGGCTCAGAAACATTTGAAAGAGAAGTCAGGAATGCCATGTAGGAACCATTCAGGTTTGAATAAGCAACATAATCACTAATAGGATATAGACATGCATTGTGAGCCTTTTTGGAAGCTGCAGGCACAATGTAATCCTTATGCCAAATTGGAGGCTTAACAGACCTACTTGGTCTTGCAGTAGGAGCACTAGAGGGCACTGCAACTTCATCACCTAGAAATGTGTCCTCAGAATCAGTCATGAGCACGTTGTCCTCCACTGCTGAGGAAGGAGGTACATCAGAGAGACCAGGTGTCTCAATATTGTGCAAACCATCTGGAGGAACATAAGCAGCAGGGGTAGCTGGTATAGTAGGGTGATTGGCCCCATTACAACCACTTGATTCTTGTGATACTGATGGAAAAAGAGGCCCTGCAAAACCATCATTTTTGAAAGGAAAGTATCTTTCTTCAAATGTGATATCCCTGCTAATATGAAGAGAGTTAGACTCTAAATCAAGCACCCTATATCCCTTTTGTGTTTCTGCATATCCCAGCAATACACCTTTCTTTGCTCTTGCAGCAAATTTATCAGATCTAGGTAGCACAGATGTGAAGCAAAGACACCCAAACACTCTCAAGTGTGCTAATTGAGGTGTGATGCCATACAACATCTCATGGGGAGACTTCCCATTCAAGACTGCTGAGGGAATTTTGTTGATTAGATAAACTGCTGTCTTTACACAATGACCCCAGTATTTAAGGGGAACATTAGACTGTAGTCTTAGAGCTCTGGCAGTATTCAATATATGTCCATGTTTTCTCTCGACTACCCCATTCTGCTGGGGTGTGTAAGGACATGAAGTTTGATGGACAATTCCAAGAGAATCAAACAATTCTCTACAATTAGAATTCATAAACTCAGTGCCATTGTCAGACCTTAACACTTTCACTTTAACTCCAAATTGTGTATTCACCATTATCAAAAAATTCTTCAATACAGAAAAAACCTCAACCTTTGATGAAATCAAGCAAGCCCAAGTGAACCTGCTGTAATCATCCACTATTGTAACAAAATAATGTTTTCTATCATAGGTAGGAGTTCTATAGGGACCCCATACATCTACATGAATCAACTGAAAAATGACACTAGACTTATGCAAGCTATCAGGAAATTTAAGCCTACTCTGCTTGGCTTGTGGACATATATGACAACTAGTATGATCTACATGTTGCACATCAATATCAGTAATGTGTTTCATAGCATGAAAGGAAGGATGTCCAAGTCGCAAATGCCATAAAGTGGATAGATCATCATCCTTGAATGCAGCACTGGCTACTGCCTTGAATGTGTCTTTTAGCAAGTATAATCCCTGATACTCCTTACCAGTCCCAATCACCTTCCCATTGGAGAGTGCCTGCAACACACAAAAATTAGGAAAGAAATTGACACTACATTGGAGTTCTTTGGTTAACTTGGCAACTGACAGCAAGTTGAACTTGAAGTCTGGTACATGCAGTACATCCTGCACTCTATGACTTCCCAACACAATAGAATTTCCTGTTCCTGTAATGTGAGCCTTATTTCCTGTAGGTAACTGAACAGTACTAGATTTCTGATTATCGACATAACTTTCATCAGCTAAGAGGTCCTTAGAGGATGCAACATGGTGAGTAGCACCTGAATCAATGATCCAAGTATGTGCAGAAAATGTAGGTGTTATTGACACATTACCTGCCAAATTTGCTTTGCATTCACCCACATCTTTGACCTCAGATGGAGTTGAATTGAGTCTGAGATTCTGCACATGATTGTATTCCTCCTCAGTGAGCTGAATGCCATGTCCCTGTCCTTCATTAGCTGCATAGTTAGCATAGGGCCTGAAACTAGGACCTGCATTTTGAGTGAGATTATTTGATCTATAACCATTGTTGCTGCCTCCTGGAGAAACATTTAATCCTTGCTTCCTTTTGCTTTTGAAATCTGCAGGATAACCTATAATTCTATAGCAATCCTTGGATAAGTGATTTTTGTAACCACAATGTTCACAAGCAACATCCAGCAGCTTCTTCCCTCTAAATCCTTGTCTTCTATTAACCAGCATAGTAAGAGGTTCCTTGTTGATGTCCATCACTCCTAGTAACCTCTGGCTCTCCTCTTGTATTACTGTAGCATAAGCTTGATTGACAGTGGGAACAACAGGTTTAAGCAGAATGTCACTCCTTACATGACTGTACGACTCATTCAGACCCATGAGAAACATTAACAACCTTTGCTGACTTAGGTGTTCAATGTAAGGCTTAGCCACATCACAATTACACAAAGGAGCTGGTACCAACACATCCAATTCATCCCAAAGATCTCTTAATTTCGAATAGTAATTGGTGACAGAATCGGTACCTTGTTTCATAGAAGATACATCTGCCCACAGTTGATACACTCTCGTGAGATTAGATTTATCAAATCTCTCCTTGAAATCATCCCATACACGTTTCGCATTTGAAGCATACACAATTGTGGTAATCAGCTCTGGAGCTACGGTGCTGCTAATCCATGAAAGCACCACGGCGTTACACCTTTCCCATTGAGTAGCTAAGTCACCTGTGAAAGCACTTTTTAAGCAAGTTCCATCCACAAAACCTAGCTTGTTTTTCACCAACAATGCCAGCCTTAGCGATCTACTCCATAGTCCATAGTTTTCTGGACCTGTAAGTTTTGTCGCAATTAGAGCTGCACCTGGCGTATCTGAAGCTTGAAGATAGAGAGGATGGTTGTGCTCTAACGTTGCTACTGTTAATTCTCCCATAGCTGAAGATGTAATCTCGATTTACTTGCAGTTGATGGAATCAATCCCAGTCCCGCTGCTTTGATACCATAACAAGTTTGTAACTATGTAGTAAACTCCATGAAA
>NW_006240567.1:0-2868 GCF_000226075.1 Solanum tuberosum
GTTTATTATTTTAGGTCGCATTAATGCAGTTACTCGCCAAATATTTATGTACTTGTACATGTGAATACTATCTAGCATGCTATTCAATGGCTTTTCGTGTATGTTGTAACTTGTAATCAATATCATTCTAATGTACAGTAAGTCGAACAAGAAAGGTTATGTAGAGGATATCCCTTCCAATGTATTATACTATGGCATACCTTTAGTGTGGCATTCTCTCACACATTGAATACCTTCTAGTGTATTTGGGGTTATGTTGTCATTCTGTTTTTTTGAAAATGACTGTAGTTAAATGGTAGTTTACTGAATATGTGGATACTTTTCAGATTGTTATTTGCATTCATATTTATTTTGTGTCGGTGCATCTTCTATTTGAATGTGTTGTCTTGTATGTATGCATAGAATCAGGTTACTATGAAGTTATTAATGTAAAAAAAAGTGCAGTTTCAAATTTTAGTATTTCCTAATTACAGGATATCAGATTTCATGTGTTGGCTCGCCCGATCGAACCCCCGCGCATGCAGGTTTATGTGAACCATAACATAGTTACAAATTTTAAGGGGAAGCTTACACTGACCCAATTCAATCGATTTAAAGATACATGTTTTAGAGCATATACCAAAATGCACGTGTGTGGGGAGCAACCACAAATCTTTAGGTGTTTGATGGTATGTGAATTGGAGGACAGTTCCCCGGATGAACTGTTCTTTCGTATAAATCATACCACACTCTGTTTTGGTATTCAAGAATTTGCCATCATAATGGGTTGAACTGCTTTGTTGATAAAGACGATTTCTTGTTTGACACAAGTGAGCCAAATAGATTAATCAATCAGTACTTTGAGGGTAAAAGTATTATCAGAAAGGCAAAGTTGATCAGTAAGTATAAAAACAAGGTATGGGGTGATGGGAATGATGACGATGCTGTTAAATTCGCAATTCTGTATTTTATCAGTACGTTCATCTATTCCGGTGAGAAGAAGAGCTCACAATTCCAAGGATACAATTTGATCTAGTTGAGAGCGGCCGGTACCAAGAATACCCCTGGGGAAAAGATGTTTTCTCCAAATTGGTCAAAAGCATAACAAAAAAATGGATACCAAGAAAAAGTATTACAAAATTGATGGTATGCCTCTTGCCATGCAAGTTTGGATATATGAATATTTTTTTGTTGTTGATCTGAATATTGCTGAAAAGAAGACCAATCGAATTCCCAGACTGGTCAATTGGAGGACCAGAAACAGGAGAATACATTATGAATTCCTTAGGGAAGGAATGTTTGGTGATAACGGCAATCCGATAATTTAACATATTTTCATTATTCAATTAGTACAGATATCATTGTCTTTCAACATACTTGTTAATTATAATTGTTTTGTGTGCAGTTAAAATACAAAAACATTCAACCTTCACTAAAGGAGATTGCATTTTATCAGCTTCCATCAAAAAGTGATGCAATCCCCGAGAATACCTTTCAAAAAGTTGGCGACAAAGATGATGACGAAGATGATGATTTCACTTCAAAGCCTCCAAGTCATAAGCCACACAATAAAGAAAAAGGTAAATAGAAGGTAACTGTTTCATTGTCCACAACGATCAAAAAGTTCAATATGCATGCAGGTTTGAGTTGTAAGGAGAAAAGTCCACCAGTATTGCATGGTTACCGTAAGGCAAAGAGTACACCATTTAGTTCTGTTTCAACCCCGTGGAGAATAATGTACCAGTACAGGAGTTGCATAATCAGCCCGATGATTCTGCCAACACTACACCACAAGGGAGTTCGAACCAACCTCAAGATACCAAGGCAGGCGAAATTGGTGTGCTAAGACAAGATCTTGCCTCTTTCAAGGATTCTATAAGGAAGTTGTTACATTTTTTTAGTTTACATTGTATTCCGATATATTCTTACACTTTATTTAATAATCAGGTTACTAATGAATTCAAGGAGTTGCGCTTGTTTATACTGGAAAATTTTAAACAAGTCATGGATGCAGTCAACAAAAGCAGTCCTCAATCTGGAGCACCATGTTAGGTTAAGCACAACAATGTTAAATTACGAGAATACATTCACATATACAAGTTAACCAATGTTACAAAACTCAATTAATTTTGTATAACATAAATAGGAAGATGGAAGTAAATCTCCAACGCATGTACCTGATTGGTCGAACAACAATTCAATGAAAGACGACAACCAGATCTCAACATTCTTAGATAAACCTCACTTTGATATAAATGAGGTACTACGTGAATTAAATTGTGTTTCTAATTTAGAAGTGGATGGTGAAAAATGTTCAAGAATAGATACATCATCAAAAAATTTAAAGGTTCAAACATAATATTTATTATTGTAATATTCTGTTACATTTCTCAAACAAAAAATATTTATTATTGTAATATTGTTAGGATCAGACATTTCGATTCGTTCTTGAAGAACACGTCAAAGATAATGTCCAGGAGAATTATCAGCCTGCCCAGATACACATACAAGACCCTTTGTCGGTACATGAACAGTCTAACGACAAATAGCCTGTTGGAATGCCATCATTTGAGGTACTGTTTAAATTTTATTGTATTTATAAGGGTGTTTAAAAAATGTATTCAATTATGTATTCAAAAATAAGTAAATACATTATATAAATTGAATACTTCTGGTTTATTCAATGAACTTATAAGTTGTATTTACTTATTTCTAGTTTTTGTAGAAATATTTATATACTAGGATATTTACTGATAATAGAATACATTCCAATACCAACAATACATATGATACTTTGTAAGTATACCTACTGGTAATATAATACATTATAATACTATAAATACGTATGTAACTTTGGTAGAATTCTGATGGTAGGATACATATTAGATA
>NW_006240567.1:2968-4476 GCF_000226075.1 Solanum tuberosum
GTTTTAGGTATTTGAAGATTGAAGGAGAGCATGGACAGTACTTCGCAAAAAGGAACTAAAAGGCTGAAAAGAATGAACAAAATGAAGGCCTGAGGATCGCCGAGTCCACTTGGCGAGTCGTCGAAGGGTCTCACTTCGCCTTTTGTTCCAGTGTGCTGAGCCCTGAAGGAAAGGATCAAGTAGGCGGAAAAGGGAGCAATCGGCGCATCGCCGAGAAGTTTCGCGAAGCAGTACTATATTGCCCCAATGACCCAGATTACGATGATGCGGAAGGATGGTGCAAGACGGCGATGAACTACACCAAAGGGCAAATCGCCAAGTTTATCGATGATTCCTACTAATGTCGCCGAATGATCTGTCGCAGCACAGATTTTTGAAAACTATAAATACTCATTGAGAGTTATAGAAAATAGAGGAGAAGACAATATTAGATTCTTAATACAATTTTAGTACTTTTATTTTTGCTCTGAGTTTGGAGAGGGTTTTTAAAAGTTGAAGAAGAAGAGGATTTCATCTCCAAGGATTTGGACTTGGGTCTCTTGGATTCTTCATTCTTGGACTGTAACAAGATTTAAATCTTCATACCCATTTGAATGAAAGCTCATTTAGGTATAAATTTCTATCTCTTGATGTGTGGCTAAAAATCCCCATTCTTGGGGTGTGATTTAACAAATATGTGTTGAGATTATTGTTGGGTTTTGCTTGTTGATAGGTTAGATGTATTTTAATGGTGATTTCACCTAGTGGTTGTGGTTTAATTTAATGGGTTTGTAGTTGCAAATACAAAACCACCCATGTGTTTTCGGCTTGCTCGAGAGAGAGGTCGTGAAACCAAGACTGCTAGACTGATGGCCTAAGGAGTGGGTCGACATGAGGTTCAGCCCGAGAGGGTGAGCCCTAGTCCCATATCCTAACACTCAGCTCGAGAGAGTGAGTGGGGTAAGGCGTAGGTTGGCCTTCATGCGGCAAATGGGTGTCCAAGAGGAACCTATTTAAAAAGTGGTAAGTTGCCCGAGAGGTAACTTATTTCCATCTAAAGCTTAGCCTAGTCTCTCTTATCTTGCAAATTTCCCATCGAAAGCATGTACCCAACGATTTATACCAATATATATTGCGATCACATCCCAAGAATCTTCTCTCATTCATAGATTTCTCTGTTATTTTTACTGTTTTAGCTACACTTGTGACAAAACCCACATTTGATATTTGACACTTTTCTGTCACCCCCTTTAATTTACAATATTTTTAGTCGTTAATGTCTTTAGCTACGACTAGTTAGAACTAATTTTATTTTTCTATTAATTTCAAAACCACTCCCTTGGGACTCGATCCCAACCCTTGGTTGGGTTATTATACTATTGCATGATCGTAGACACTTGTATTGGAAGTTGTGTCATTGATTACACAAACATCAGATATTATGAAGAGTTGCTCAAGAAGATACAAAGGAGACTATTGTCCTGGTAAAATAAATGGTTGTCATATGGGGGTAAATTTATTATAATTAC
>NW_006240568.1:0-4451 GCF_000226075.1 Solanum tuberosum
GCGATTTTCAGAAGAAAAAATATATAGTAGGAGTAAATTTTTTTAACATATTCACTGACAGAGCAGCACTTTTGCAGGAAAAGAAAAAGGGAAATTACATTTCACTAACAATATAGTGAAGTTTCATTTTGGTTAAACTAAAAATTGAGTGACCTTTTATGTACTTTGGAAGAAAAAATTGACCGTTTTAACTACGGACTCATGTATTTGACTCCAACTATTAATAGAGGATAAATATATTTCATTTCACATAATTAAGGTGTAAATTTAACCTTTGACTTAATTTAAATTTTAAAGCTCACAATGTAGAAAAAACATTACACACTTCATATGATTTAATTGTTTATAATTAAAGGTTCTCTCTATATCAACCAACTAATTACTATATTCATATGCTAATGCAACATTGTGACACCAAATTCATCTAGAACAATACTTTAGATGCAAAACATAAATTTGAAGGTAGAAATCCACAAAAATTAAAATACAAGAAATAATATTTATACTTAAATTCATAAGTATAAAAATGTAATAATATTAATAGTAAGAAGCTTAAAGGCTGAAATCATATATAAATTCATGGAAAAACTACCTAACTACACATAAATCACTACCATATATGCTATATCTACATCTATTTTAAAACAATTACACATACTATCACTTTTAATATTTATACCATATATTTTAAAATATTTAATGAGATACACTAATCCCTTAAAATATGATATTTCATAATTATCTTAAATTTAAACTCCTTAATTAATGATCCATTAACAATTCAAATCCCCCACCCCACCCCTCAAAAGTCCACCAACCCTCTTTCTTTCTTTCTGCCTCTTTCTTCCATCTGCCGTTGCCCCCCACCCCCACTTTCTTCTCCCTCTTCATTCCATCTGCCGTTGCCCCCACCCAGCCCTCTTTCTTCCTTATTCCTTTTCGTTGTATTTCCAACTCAAAGCAATCTATTCACATTAATAATCACAATAAGATTTCGAAACTAACAACACCAGTATTACTATAGGTCTAGCCTAGACCCAAAAAGTCACTCAAATTTATAATCAATTTCCTTATCTTGCTAACATGTCAACTCTCATATTTTCCAAATTCCAAGTCTAGGGTTAAGTCATAATTTCTCCAAACACTATAACCCTAATAGTTTTCATATAATATAATACACACAATATTTAATTACTCCTCTTAATATGTCAAAACCTTTAATTATAATATGATAACCAACAATAAAAATCCAAAATCAGAGACAATTTACGCTAGTAATGTTGCCCGATAGATGCAGTTCGCTTAACCCACTAAAAGTTTTCAATTTAAATATTTCCTCCTAATGATTGAAACAATCATTGCCAATATTGCATATATACTAAATTGCATATTTAACTTGCAATTAAAATTCTCTCCTTTCTATTTCACAACATAATAATAATAATTTATTATATAGTGGCATATACTCATAAGTTTACAGATTTGCCTTGTTTACTCTTACCTGGACGAGAATCAGGCGGTTCCCACGCCGGCGCCGCTCACAGGTAGCTTTTGTTTTCCGTTCTATCTTCGTTTCTAAATTAATAATATATTAAAAGTGACAAAATCTATTAACTTATTTTTATTAAATAATGGGTCAAAAGGTATAGGGTTTTAAACAAATGATCACCTTAGCCCATTAACTATCAATTATCTACAATTCCCCCCTCAACTAATTAACTAAAGTCAACAAATAGTTCGAAATTCCCAAAAATGACCTTCCGGGTCATTACAATTTGTTTCTATTGTTTTATTATTCTCATTTTTCTTGGTTTTGTATCTAAGTTAAAGTTCATAATTCTCTGAAATTCAATTTTAAATAGTTTTACAAATTAAGTTTTATATTTTTAAATTTTGTTGTTTCTCAAACACTTTTGTGATTGACCAATCTCAAAATCGGTTGATTCTTGTTAAAGGTACTACACATTAAGAATATTATACTAAATTAAACAACTTTTATTTGTTTATTTTCAGTCATGAATTTCTAATTGCAGGGACTAATTTTTCATCCGCCAACATTCAAACCAAGAATAGATCTAAATATAGGAACGGCCCAATCAAGATGGAAGAATTTCGCCAAGCTTTAATAATTGCAGGGACTAACTTTTCATCCGCCAACATTCAAACCAAGAATAGATCTAAATATAGAAATGGCCCAATCAAGATGGAAGAATTTCGCCAAGCTTTAATTAACAGAACAAATACATCATTAGATACACATCGAGTGCTACACTGTTGAATACATATCAGATGTATATATATATATATCTAGTTAAGACTTCATGTATCTGAGTTAAAAATATATTTATCTATGAGAAATAATTTCATATGCTAAAATAAAGGGAATTTTTTGAAATATTTTACTTTTTTTGGATTAACGATAAGACAAATACTACACACTCGTGATTTATTCCTAAATTTGTGCGTTTCAATTACATTCCATATTTAGATACACATAAGTATATGTATATGCTTACTATGTATCCGAGATACATGTTTTTGAATATAATGTATGAAACTGATACTTGATACATCAAATTAATACTAGATATATATAAAAGATATATGAAATTAAAATTAGATCATATAAACAGATACACGAAATTAATATTAGGTCATATAAATAGATACATTAAGTTAATACTAGATAGATCTAATAAATACACGAAATTAATAATAGATACTTCTATGATACATATGAATGTACTTATATGATACTCATGTATCTAAGTGTTTAATTTGTTGGATACATCATATATTGATAATAGATACATCAAATTAATGAATTTATTATTTTAAAAGTAATAAAATGAAATTGATCAAGTTAATGACCAAGATATACATGTTTTTGTCTTTTATTAATATTATTAATGAATTTATTATTTCAAAGAATAATAAAATAACATTAATTAAACATATATACACTCCTTGATTTCCGCCTTATATTAAGAGATTTGATTAATTTAAATTTCTAGAATTAATTGTCCATGCATTCTGAAAATCCTCAATTACTCCTCTAATTAAGGAAATCAGTTACAACCAATTAATTTAAATAGATAAAACATGTATCTCGATTTTAAAATTCGACAGATACATGTATCTCGCAGATTCAAACTCATGTATCCTAAGCATGAAATATGGTAGAGGAAGTAATATTTGAATTATCGAGAATCTTAGTAATTAAGACCTAAACTAGTGGGATTTATGTAGTTTGCCCACTAAATTCATATTAGGTTTGATATACATGCAAAGTTATCTGTAGTGGTAAATTAATATTCTCCCCTCCTTTTCTTTTTAATTTGTTTTGAAAAGAACACTTCTTTTCTTTTTCAGCAATATTTTAATTTCAACATTTCATGTGACATATTTAAGGCCATAAGATTAAATGACATTTTGATATACTTGATATAACTTTAATTTAGAATCACAAAATTAAAGATTTTTATTTTTATTTTTTTAAACTTTGTAACAGGTTAAACTAGACTATTCTTTTTGAAACGGATCTAGAGTATTACGGGATTTTGTAATCAGTTGGGAAAGAAAGAAGGGAAGTGGGTTGAAATAGTGTGGAAAGCATTACAAGCAGTTTAGGGGTACCTACCCTGTGAAAGGTGTTGGGTCGCAGCTGTGGTGCAAACCCATGTTTCAATTATTGCCAAAAAATTTGGACATATGAGTGGGCACGAGCTGAGGGATAATTAGCCGTAGGGGTGTACATGGTAGGGTTGGTTCAGGTTTTTCAGATATCAAATTAAACTATTTGTGTCCGATTTTTAAATCTATAAATCAAACCAAACCAATAAAACTCGGGTTTTTTTGGATTTTTTCGGGTTTTTCCGTTAAAGTATTCATACAAACATATAATTTACTTGTACTTCAAATATTTTCTTCAGTCCTACCAAAATACAACTATCTAAGGTGTTTCTTAAGAATACAACACAAACAATGATATGCTTAATGACATTAAAATATCCAAAAAACAAAAAAAGTGAAATCGCGTAAAACAAATATTGCAAATTAACAAGTCATAATGAAAATGATCATAATTTAAAAGTACTAAATCATGCTAAAATAAGTTTAATAAGTATTAGTTACATGACTAAATATTAAAGGAAATTAAAATTAGATTATGTACTTTAATTGTCTAAATCAATGTAAAAATCAAAGAACAAATATTCAACATTATTGTCATTCTTAGTGTTAAATTGATTTTCTTTTAGCATTAGTATTAATTTGATTTTGATTTAACCTTTATAACTATCAACATCTGTGCACTATAATCTTTATTGAGCCATTCAAAATTCTAAGTTTCAAACTTGAAATAATATATTAAAAGATAAAAACTATGAAAAAGTATAAGAAATATTTAATTTTTTTATCAAAGTAAATATTTTTATGTATAAAATAAAATT
>NW_006240569.1:0-4449 GCF_000226075.1 Solanum tuberosum
TTTTTTTTTTTTTTGATAATTAGTAGTTTAGTACTGTTGTATTCTTCAGCATTAAGGAATGTTGGCCACCTCCAAAAAAATTACAGGGTAGTAAGGTTAGACTCTAAGCTTTACAGAGCACCTAAGAAATCTACCTGCTCATCTACTTCCTCTATACAATTTCCTTAGCACCAAGAGAATAAAAACACTAAGCAGTTCCATTTCACATCATGTATGGACCTGATCTTGTCTTCAAAACATCTCCCATTTCTTTCTTTCCATACTGTCCACCATATATATTAAAGGAATTATCCTCCACCAGTTTTTCTGACTCTTGCTACCCCCTCTTTTCATCCAGCAGCTCATCAAGTCAGCAGTATACTCAGGCATTGTCCACTCAGTATTTGTGAGGCTGAGAAATAGGTTCCACAATTGTGAAGTAAACATTAAATGTAAAAAAAGATGGTTATTTGTCTCCCCAAGTCTCATTACACAAAAAACATATTGTCACTACTATTCTCCCCTTCTTTTGTAGAACCTCATGTCATGTGTCAATCATGCTCTCTTCACCACAAGCCAAGTGAAGCATTTAACATTGACGGGAGCCATGCTCTTCCATTTGCTTGAGCACTCACCTTGCTCACACTATTGTCCCTCTTGTACATTTTTCACAGAGAAAATGTCATCCTTTGAAAGATGCCATCTCAGTGAATCAGATTGCATTGTGGTGCCAGCGAAATTCTCCACTTCACACAAAAAGGTTGCCACCCTATCATGCCCTTTCCTTGTTGCCTTTCCATAGGAAGTCTCTCCTCAATTTGTTTAGCTTCTTAATCACAATTGCAGGTATAGGAAATAGAGACATCACATAGGTGGGAAGCGAGTCCAACACTGAGTTGATTAGTGTGACCCTTCCTCCTAGTGAAAGATACTGGGCTTTCCACTGAGCCAACTTCTTGTTAGCTTTCTCTATAATGCTATCCCAAATCTCCACATCCTTATGTTTTTCTGCCTAAAGGCATCCCTAGGTATACTCTGTGGGCAGATTACCTACACCACACCCAAGAATGATAGCAAGGGTCTGGATGTTTGGCACTTCCATTAGCTGTTTCATTTAAATAAATACTGAGGAACCGAATTAGTTTGGTACGGTATTCGGTACACACTATTGAAAACCCGAAAACTAAAATACCAAACCGAAGTTCGAAAGAACCGAAGTACCGAATGCTCACCCTAGTCTGATTCTATGTTGAGACCTGTTCAAAATGACAGCTAGATAAACATTTTGACTGGTAAATGAAATGACTGCATGACAAATCCTCAACCAGGCAAGAACAGTCACTCAAAAGACTTTTGATAACAATCATGATAACTAGTTCTAATTAGGTGATTATATTTTTATAATTGTGGTGTCAGACCCAGCTTGCATGCACCTTTGATAATTCCACAAGATATGGTACCAGGTAACTTTGTCCACCAAGTCTAGGACAGATATGAAAAAGAATCATCACTTGTTTTTGTCTCTATTGGAATTTGGACCTGAGACCTCATGGGTCTAAGCCCACTTCATTTACCACTAAGTCACATCCTTGGATGCTAGGTGATAAATGTTTTAATTAAGACAGAAAAACTTTGCCATAAAATGACATTCTACTGCAATTAATATGCATCTTTGAAATATTCTGTTCTCTTTACCTTCCCTACAATTTGAATATACTTATGTTTTCTGCATAATAAATTTAAGGATGACTGCATAGAGAGCAACATAACATACCACAACTGTAATGTGCTTCAACTTCCTCTCACAAAATTTAGCAATACTAGCATGCAAAAGATGAACTTATTGTAAAAAACCAAGAAAATGGAAAAGCAGACTGACCCATTGACTTGGCAACATACAGCCACACAAAATTGAGAGGTAATGACAGATATCCTTTGCTCCCATGTAATGATCAATCACAGATATTGTAACTCAAAGATTTTCCAATACAGTGTGGAGATTTGAAACTCGGCGACGGAATAATGGTTCTAGCCTGAAAGCTGGCACCCCAGTCTGCCACCTATTAGTATCATACATCTCTTTCCATGCCTGCACTATCTCATCGACCTTAAAACCTGGAAAGGAACAGGTGCAAGATGGCAAGGAAATATATCACTTAATTCAGCATAAAATGTATGTAAAATAGAAAGAAAAAATTTTGTTCATATTTTACCTTCAAGAGCAGTTTCATTGGAACAGTGGTTCTTTATCATAACCGCAATATCAATTTGAGATGCTCCAGCTAGCTCAAACTTTTCCATTGCAACCTCCAAACATTCTTCCCAAGTTGGTAGTCCCAGCTTAAATTCCACCACGGAACGTTCGTAGAGCATGGTACCCCATAAGAGGTAAATCTGAGATCTCATGTTTGCAGCTTGCTCCTCAGATTCTTCGGCTGGTTTATCTTTAAGTAGACCATCCAATCCCATTTTCTGCAATAGAGCTTTATATTCATCATTTTTGGAGAGTCCATTAAGACGTTGTTCTTCCATCTCCTCCCACATTTCTGTTCCTCTTTCCATGCTATCCTCAGCCTTGTTATACAGCTCCAAGATCTCTGCACAAGTCCCCGTCTCTAACTCAACTTTGCTTCCAATCAAATAGTACCAGGAGAGTTTTGCGTGTTCAAACTGCTGCTGACCAAGTGCAAGAAGGCCTTCATAGAAATCAGGCTTGAGCCTAAGAGCCTCTCCATACCTACTTCCTGCCATTTCATATTCTTTTTCAGCCCAGTCATATGCAGATTTAACCTGTTTCAACAGAGACTCCCGAGAGCCATCTTCAGTAAAGTATACACGCTTCCTTGCTCTGGACATATGAACATTTCCCCAATTAAACAAAGACAAAGCTGCCATCTCTTGGAACTTAGCTGCAGCAATTCCAAAAAGCTCTTGTGCTTCTTCACCTGTAACAGTGTCTTCCATAGTTTCACAGTAGAGTTTCATACCTATCTCATGAAGATCCAGATATGGGTCGCAATCAAAGCCAACATGATTTTTGAACAGCCGTGCAAATTGGATGATCCAGTCTTCAACACAAGTTGTCCCTTTATTCAGTTGCCTTTCTTTCTCCAGATGCCCATCATCTGTGACTATAGTTGATTTGTAACTGCTGGAATTCATATCTTCTTCACCACTCATTCCCTCATATACAGGTTCTTTATCTGGCGTAACTTGTACAACGTAGAGTCTTAAAGAAGTCTGAGAAGCAGCAGATGATTCAACCAACCTAAGCTCATCAGTGGTGGTTATAGTAACCAAGTCACCTTCTTGATCCCTATACTTGATTAATGCACCCTTCAAGTTTGGGAATCGATCGAGAACAATGTCCCTCACAAGTCTAATACTACAATCCACTGGTAACTGTGCCCATCTAATATCCTCCTCAAATACTAATTTGACTGTTCTTGTCACTATCTTTTCTTCCTTAACACTTCTTTTCTCCTCCACAACCACCTTGTTTTCCTCAACCTTCTTTCTGTCAAATTTGTTACTCTTCTTTGTAGATTTTACAACCTTAGTAGAAACCGGAGGCTCAACAACAACTTCCAATTCTTCAATTTTTACACCTTTCTGTTCCAACGCCCCTGCAATATCAAGCGCAGTCAAATTATTGGGTTCAATACTCAAAACAAGGTTAACATCCCTTAAAGCCAATTCAAGCCTATTCAATGATTGATAACACTTTGCTCTCTTCATCAAAGCTTTAGTATACTTCGGAGCAACTTGAAGTGCCAAGTTACATTCAGTTATTGCTCTTGGGTAATCACCAAGACCAATTTGCATATAACAAGCAGCCATATTAGTATGCAAATAAGCAACATCAATATGATTAGGTGGAAGCAAATTAAGAGCCTTCTCATACTTCAACATAGACCCCTCATGATCATGCTTCTGAAAAAGCTTGTTCCCTTCTTCCTTCAATTCTTGAGACATAGTGATGAATACAGCAGTATCTTCATCAAATGCTTTAGAAGTGCCATGTTTGACATTTGCAGATATGATTTGAGTTTTCTTCTTCCCAGTAGGCTTCCCCATAGCAGCAAATCAATAAGAAAGCAAAAAAGATGTTGAAAAAGCTGAAGGATTGAGGAAAGTTCGGATTTGGAAAGAAAGAAAGAGAGAGGGAAAGAAAACGGCGGATGAAGAGAATGATAATGTATAAAGTTGGTTTCCCTTTCAGTAGGAATAGGGTTTACTTCCATAACTGCGTCAACGCTCATTTTCAACTACAGCGTCCTCACTTACCCATTTTCATCTTTTATCTCTCTCCATATATATACACACTCTCTACCTTCCTTCATATAACGGAAAAATGAGGTGAGAATGCCTCACAAGTCTCCAATTAAAAAAAGGGACTTCTCATATATTTTAGTAAAATTTTAGGTATTTTGAGGTAAAAAATATGGGATAAAAGTATAAAAGTTAAAA
>NW_006240570.1:0-3333 GCF_000226075.1 Solanum tuberosum
ATATTTATCTTATTTATTTCATGTACGTGAGTCTCAAGAAAGAAAGAAGGAGTGGGAGTGCGGGGCTAAAGAAAGGAGTGGGAGTGGGGGGCTAAAGAAAGAAGAAAGTTACAGGCGAGGGAGTGCGATGGGATAGGGATTGATGGGTTGATTTTTCTCTTTTTTAACTTAAATTGTTTTTTTATGATTTTTAATATAAAAAATATATATTTACTCGCTTTAAGTTTATAATTAAAAAAACATGTAGAAATATATCCTACCACAGTGAAGATAGGGGTTTGAATCCCAAATAATACACTTTATTAGTTTATAATTAAAAAAAATTAATTCAATGACCAATTTTTATTTTTTTATTTTTTTGCTAATAGTGACTCTATGGTTGTTATATACACCGATAAAGAACAAGACCTCTAATAATGTTAATTTAAACGTCATTATACAAGATATTACTAACAATAATGTTTAAGATGATATCACCTTCTCATACTATTATTGAGAGGCTAACAAAGGTTGTTATATTTTCTTATCTTGATCTCTTTAGCATTCTTCATTTTTTCCACGATGGCTTACAATATGCCATGTGTACACAGGATAAGATTTAGATCATCTTTTGTGTTTTTTTCCATAAATGATATACATCACTCTTGAAATTAGATCCTGATTTTTTTTCTTAAAAATTAAACATTGATGATTTAGCACACTCACTATACTTAAAAGTGATCTTTAGCGGTAATTAATTAATAGCAACAGTTTGATTGCTGCTAAATATATTATTTTAAAGGCTAAAGCACTCATTGTAAATATTTGTATAGCGATATTAGATCGAATGACAGTTATCTTATGTCGATAAAGATTTCAGCAGTCTTTGTTGTTATACATATTTATTGCTGCAAAAACAACTTATTGCGGCTAAAAAAACTGTTTTTGCAACCGCAATAGCTTTGTAACTTTGCTACATATATATTATCTAATTTTCTTTCTACAATTTTCCATATCTTTTTTTTATTAAGTCATTTATTGTAAAATATTAACTTCATATATCAATTTTCAGACTTTATATTTCCATTTATCAATTAGGGCTAACCTCCTCATTTCAAATTACATAAAAAAAATCAGAATATTTAGTCTTTCAATATGGGTTGTTATGAATCTTTAAAAGATCATTATAACAGTATGTTTATATCTTATTTTCAACATTAGGCCACAAAGATACCAACATATTCACATATAATCCCTCAAAAATCATGGTAAGACATTTGAAACATAAAACTCTTCTTACGTGAAATATTACTAAAATATTTTAATTCGAGGATTTCTTTTCTTAGTTTTAATAATAATTGAATAAGACTTTACTACTATATAGGATATATATGTTATCTAGGGGTGTACATGACCAGGTTGGTTCAGATTTTTCAAATATCAAACCAAATCATTTGTGTAAAATTTTTAAATTTATAAACCAAACCAAACTAATAAAAATTTGGATTTTTTCGGGGTTTTCAACCTCGGGTTGGTTCGGATTTTTCAAATACCAAACCAAACCAAACCATTATGCCGAATTTTTAAATTTATAAATCAAACCAAACTAATAAACCTCGGATTTTTTCAGATTTTTGGATTTTTTCGGAAAAGTTTGCATACAAACATATAATTAACTTGTGCTCCAAATATTTCTTTAGTCCAACCAAAATACAATTATCTAAGGTGTTTCTTAAAAAAATAACACAATAATGAGATGAGTACTGATGAACAACAAAAAATAATTACAAATAAAAAATAATAATGAAATCATCATCTAAAATAAATATTGCAAAGTCATAATGAAAATGATCATAATTTAAAAGTACTAAATCATGCTAAAATAAGTTTAATAAGTATTAGTTACATTACTAAATATTTAAGGAAAATTAAAATTAGATTATGTATTTTAATTGTCTAAACCAATGTAAAACTAAAGAACAAATATTCAATATTATTGTCATTCTTAGTGTTGAATTGATTTTCTTTTTGCATGAGTATTAATTTGATTTTGATTTATGTTTTATTATAATTATCAACATCTATGAACTATAATCTTTATTGGACCATTCCGAATTCTAAGTTTTAAACTTAAAATAATATATTAAAAGATAAAAAACTATGAAATAGTATAAGAAATATTTTAAAATTATATCAAAGTAAATATTTTTATGTATAAAATAAAATTTTAAAATTAACATATATAATGTCGGGTTGGTTTGGTCTCGAGTTGATTTTTTTAGTTAAAATCAAACCAACTCAAATATAGTCGGGTTTTTTTTCCAATACCAAACCAAGTCAAACCAAACCACCAATCAAATTTTTTTTCCGATTTGACTCAATTTTCGGTTCGATTTTGTTCATTCCTAATGTTATCCTTTCTCTGGTGAATGCAGTAAAAATTCTCGCTCCATCTGCCGTTTGACTTATGGTATATAATTCAATACTTTCTAATATATAGAACTTTTAAATTTCCTCCAAATTTTATGTACTCACATCCTTCCTTATTTTAAAAAAGTAATACCAAAAATTGAAATATCAAAATAGGAACTTCCGTGCAACTAGAGAAAAACAATAAAAAAAATCGACAAAATCGCTGCCCTAGCAGCAATTTTTGTTTATTTTAACGGAGTAGATGGAGTTAATTTTCTCCGAAGGATTGAGGGAGCGATTTTACCCTTTTGATTAAAAAAAAATGATGTGCCGTTTTGGAATTTTTGATAATATTTTTTACCCTTTTGCTCCGGACTCGTCTTCCTTCTGTGTTATAGAAATATAATCGATTAGATTTTGTATAATCTGATTATTTTTTAACATAAACAAAATTAATTAAAAGATAATACAGAAGAAATTAGAAATAAATTGCATTTTTTTGAATAAGATTTCATTTTTATTATAAGTTAAATAAATATCTTTAAGTTATGGATTAAATTAAATGATTATTACTTGTTATTAGAGCCGTCAATATGGGCTAGGCCTGTTGGGCCGGCCTGACCTAACCCGGGATTTAATAGGGCTGGGCTAAAAATTTTGGAGCCCATTTAAAAAAAGGGCTTTTTAACCCGGCCTGAATAAGCCTGCTGATTTGTGGGGCTTGAGAAATATAGGTAGGGCCGGCCCGTGGGCTAATACAAATTAATTAAAAAATATAATATAATATTAAAATTTAAAATTAAAGAGATCCAAACTCAAAATCTATTTAAAGTTTTTTAGGAAATCACTAAGTATAGAAGTTGCATCCACCATGAAAATGTCCAAACACTTGTTGCTACTCGAAACTGGTTACATGGTTTTTCTCAAACTGGTAATATATTT
>NW_006240570.1:3492-4444 GCF_000226075.1 Solanum tuberosum
AAAAAAACTTAATAAATATTATAAAGATAATTTTATTTGTGGATTTGATTAACAAGTAGTAGCATTAACACCATGTAATATTGTTTTATCAATATTTATGATAATATTTTTAATTTATAATTTAATTTAATAATTATAAAAAAATATATAACTTTTAAAAAAGTGGGCTGGCCCGGCAAGCCTGTAGCCCATGTACTTGTGGGTTGGGCCGACCGTTTTCTGGCCCACACCAAAAATGGGCTAGCCTGGCCTGGCCCGTAAAATGTCAAAGCCTGTATGGGTTAGCCCGGATGGGGTGGGCTAGCCCATATTGACAGCTCTACTTGTTATATATATATTCAACAGATCATATTTTTAAGACTAATTTTATCATGTTAGGATTTATTTACTATTGTTATCCTTATCACGTGAAGTCGAAGAATCTCCTACATAATCACACTATGCAATGCTATAATAAGGAGCCACTATAAGATGAGCTAATGTTAGTTGAAAGCAATATCCATCAAAAACTTCGTTTCCAATACTAAAAATGTTTTCTTCTCTTTTTAACTTAGTTTCATTGCTTCTCTTCTTGTCCTCCCTTGTAATAATTCTACTTAGAAAATGGAGTCAAAACAAAAAACAAAGATTGCCTCCAGGGCCATGGAGACTTCCCTTTATTGGAAATCTTCATCATTTGATCGGAGGAGGACTTCCACATCGCGTTCTTAGAAATTTATCCCAAAGATATGGACCTATTATGTACTTGCAACTCGGGCAAGTTCCTGCTGTGGTCATATCATCACCTACTATTGCACAAGAAATTTTAAAAATTCATGACCTCGCTTTTGCTGATAGGCCACAATTTGTATCCACAAACATCATATTTTACAATAATAAAGACGTTGCATTTTCCCAATATGGTGACTATTGGAGACAAATGCGTAAAATTTGTATTATTGAACTTCTTAGT
>NW_006240571.1:0-155 GCF_000226075.1 Solanum tuberosum
CTGATACCAAGTTTGTCACGCGCCGAGCCTACACCCTGGGCGGGACTGGCAACTCGAGAACCATTGTTGGCCCTAAGCGAACCCTTGGCCTGACTAACTTACTCAGCAGAAGACTTAAACATAAGAAATATAACTCATGCATAACTTAAGAAATA
>NW_006240571.1:335-1807 GCF_000226075.1 Solanum tuberosum
TGACCCATGATCATCCTAACAACTGAAAACTAGAAAGCGATACAAAAAGGAGCCCTCCGGAAAGCAAGGAGGCTCACCAACTGACTTTGAGTGCTCAACCTGATCAACGAGGCGCTGGATGCTGATCCTGGTTACCAGTGTCTGCATCATAAGACGATGCAGGCTAACTGACATCTGTACATTGAATGTACGAGTATGCGAGTTGGAATGCTAAAGACAACTTAAGCTTGAAAAGGATCTGAAAGTAACAGTTACCTTGGCTTTACTCAACTAATGAATAACTCAACTCAAAATGCAGTGTAAAACAACAATAATAGTGCAATTTATACAAAGCATTTAGAACAGTAAATAACAACTCAATTTGTTAAAGATATGCAATAACAAACTCAACTTTACTCATATAATAAAGTATTGTGAGAGTTTCTCTAACTACCAACAACCACTATGAGCCTAAGTGGTGATACAACGTCTTGCCCATGCTGCCAGAACTGTCCTATACTTTGTCGTCATATAGAACGCCTTAACTACGTGGATCCACTAGTCTATGCTAAAAACATCTTAAGGAGTCATCTAAAAAGTATGATCCTTTACTACCTATGATGACTACATGGTTTATGGAGACTTGAGTTAATATGAACTCGCATCCCCATATTGGTGCTCAATACTACTCCCAAAATATACTTAGCTCATATGTTTTTTAGAACAAACTTCTTTCTTTGGTTTGAGATAATTACTCAAAACTTATCTTAAAAACTCTCTTAGAATCGATGTTCCCTTTCTTTATCAAATGTGAAAAACATTTTAAACTCGTTGGGAATACATAGTCCCCATATGCTTCTTTGAAGAAATGAACTTCAATCTTTACTCTTTACTCTTTACTTAACTTGAACTTTAAGTCTTAAAACAAATTTAAAAGCATTTGCAAAAGACTTCTTGAAAAGACTCTTAGAACTTCCTAGACTTGGCTCTTGATTTTCCTTGAATTTGAATTTATGGATTCAAGGTTATGATTCATGTTTCTGGATGATTTCTAGGTGTTTAGAAGTCATTTAGAGTAGTTAGAATCAATAGGAAGTGTTGAAACACTTTATAAAGACTTAAACAGAGAGAATGATGAAAAACTGGTGAAAAACGATTATTTGGGCGTATCTCGGATGCGCCGCGCCAGCCCCAACTTTTTGGGACTCCTTTTGGTCGCACTATAGGCGCGCCTCCCCAGCCTCTCTGGCGCTTTGGGGGAGCGACACGTCTGGCCCTTCCCAGGTGCGTCTGACGAAAATCTCAACTCGTTTTCTAATCCTAAATTGATTATTTTCGATTCCTATTCTCAAATTCACTTTAGATTCAGGTACCCAAAACATATACTCAAGAATCTAACTCAAACAACTCAAGGAAACAACACTTTAACATCAAGAAACTCCTTAATCCCAACTCATATTCAAGAACGAAATCAATTCAAGAACAACTATCAA
>NW_006240571.1:1831-4420 GCF_000226075.1 Solanum tuberosum
GAACTACCAAGAACATTCAAAATTCCAATCTTTTTATGACGAATTCACACTGAATTAAACATGCTTGGCACGTGGGTGAACAAACCCAATGCTATGAAAGTCTTACATACCTTGTAGTATTAATTACTTGGCGAAATCCACAACCAAATCGCACGATCTTGGTGAATCTTGAGCTTTTCTTCTCCTTTCTCCTCTTTTCTCTTTTCTCCAAGCCATAGCGTGAATTTCCAATTTTCTAAACTGACCAGATTATGATTTGACCCTTAATTAATTCACTAAAACGAATTAAATTAATTGGATAAGGAAAAGACCAAACTACCCTTCCAAAATTCGGATTGGACATTTCCTTATTCGAACAACCCAACTTCAAATGGGCATTTCTCACTCATACGAACTCGGAATCACACAAACTCAGCGGCGTTGGAAAGATTAATCCAAGATATTTCCTACGATATCTAGAACCACACCTAACTCATCCTGAGCTAAGAGTTATGGTCGTTTGAAGTTTACCAAAAATCCAACTTAACAAATTTTCTAGATTTTATATTCTTTCCAAAAATGACTATTTCCACTTTTTAATTTCTTTCTAGTCACGGGGTGTTACACAAAATCAATGGGTAAAACCTGGCAATCCTATGCATCTCGAGACATATACACATACTAAGCTGACATGATTGGGAATTGAAAGTCAAAATAATCCAAAATAATTTTTCCACAGAGCCTCTAGGATAACTATACATCAAGTATTCAGGACAAGGTCCCGCCCGATACACTAAGAGGTCGTTTGGTAGATTGTATTAGGAAAAATAATGCATGTATTAATCTTGTGTATTACTAGTACCTCGTTTGGTACTCTTTTTCAACTTATGCTTGCATTAGTTATACACTCTATTGTGTATTAAGGTGTGCATTGCTAATACCATGGATTTCTAGGTATTAGAAATGCAATGGTTATAATGCATACATTAACATAATAAAAGACTCAATTTCCCCTCAAAATCTTTTTTACCTCATTTCCACCATATTATTAGATTTATGCTTTATACTTTTTAGGGTTGCGTCTCCATTAATGATAGTTTAGAGTTTTGGTACAATGACTTTCAGATTCTAGGGGGCTTTAATTCTTAAATGTTTTTTGACAAGAGAATATTGAGTTTATGAGAACTCGATCCAATATTTATTTTAAACTGCTTCTTAGTTGTTTTACTTCATGATTTGGAATTCTTAAATGGTTTGGTGGGTTATGGTGGGTTAGTAATTGGTTCTCCAACTGGAGGGTAACTATGGGTGCCACTCATGATGATCTGGGTCATGACATTCTTTGACTTAAGACCCTACGTCATATCAAACCAATTGTTCGCTATGGTAAACCTCACAAACTCGGAATCCTTTGCTATAGTGAAGCCCTAAAAAGATTTTAGAACTGTATTCCCAATTTTAGATTTTGACCAACTCTTAAACCACGATAACCTATACAAGGGTACTATGGTTCTAAGCAACCATTACGATAAAATAGGTTGTTATAGGATTAAAGGGAGTAATAATTAATTAAAACTAATGAATGCATATCATTTCATTTCTCAATGCATACAACGTTTTTCAAGGTTTTAATTAAAATATACTCTAATAAATAATTTAGAAATCCTTTTGAGGGAATAAAACTTATCCACTAATTGACTCAAAAATTACCAATTAACCCTTTATGTGAATGAGGCTTGATGATATGGGCAGAAGGTTAGTGAATAATATAGTGTTATGCTCATTCTATGAGAGAAGTAGGGCGCTAGCCTCCTCCTCTCTTCTTCTCCATTTAGTGATATCAGTTAGTTTCTCATCATTATATTATACTAGTGAACTTATTCGCGCTTCGCGCGATCATAAAAAACACAAATAATTCACTAAATACAATATAAATAGAAGAGGTATTTTATATATAATAATGTTTGTATCTAATATTCTATATATAATAAGTCAGAATGCAACTATCATTGTAACTATCTTGTTAGCTTTCAATCAAAAGCTAACAAGATTTTTAGTTACATATTTATTATTTAGTATTCTATATATATTTTTCTACTACTATATATATATTCTATATATAATAAGTCACGATGCAACTATCATTGTAACTATCTTGTTAGCTTTCAACCAAAAGCTAACAAGATTTTTAGTTACATAAATATGTCATTTCTATATATATTTTTCTACTACTATATATAAAATATAATAAGTGAGAATATCTACTACTTAGCACATGACAAGTGTTTCATGTGCTTAGATAGTGTTGTACATTCTTCTTTTATGGTTGTACCTTTAAAATTTATATTATTGGACAATTTAACACCATTAAATCACAATAATTAATAAGTTAAAACCTTTTTTAAAAAAAATATGAAAATTTGGATGACTCTCCAAAATTTTGTTTGTGTCACATAAATTGAGACAACAAAAATAATATATATTGGGTCCATTTTAATTTATTTATCTTTTTTTTGTGGCTTTTATATTTAAAAATTGCGTATAAATACTATAAATCATGATAATTGACAACATAAAATATTTCAAAAATAAATACATATAAAAAAATTC
>NW_006240572.1:0-4380 GCF_000226075.1 Solanum tuberosum
TTTGTCCATAGCTTGGTCCAGTGTTGGGTTCATAACATTACTCGCTCCTGAAAAGAGAACCTTGACCTCAAGGTTCTGAGTAGTCGAATCTTCAAGTTGAAGTGGAGTAATCTGCTGGTCGGGTTTCCCCTTGCATCGTTTGAGTAAGGAAATGTGGAAGACATGATGAATTCGAGCCGCCTTTGGTAACTGTAGCTTGTAGGCAACCATCCCGACTCGCTTGAGCACCTTGTAAGGTTCAAAATATTTCCTACTGAATTTATGTTGGGATGTGCTCCTCAAAGAATGTTGTCTATACGGCTGTAGTTTAACAAACACCCAGTCACCTTCATCAAATTGATCTTCAGTGCATCCCTTATCAGCACTAGTTTTCATGCGAGTTTGAGCTTTGGACAAATTAAACTTCAAGAGATTCAGGACATCCTCACGACGCAGCATGTATTGCTCAATCAGATCATCAGATGAGCTGCCCAGAACATATCGAGCGATGTTGGGGGGCTCGCGGCCATACAAGGCTTGGAAGGGTGTCATTCCCGCTAATGTTTGGAAAGCTGTGTTGTACCAAAATTCAGCCCACGGTAGCATTAGAACCCATTCATGAGGGTTGTCAGCTACAAAACAACGCAAATATTGTTCAACACATTTATTCAAGGCTTCTGATTGTCCATCGGTTTGAGAGTGATAGGCAGTACTCATCGCTAGGATAGTTCCCTGTAACCTATGAATTTCTTACCAAAAGCCGTGTAAAAAGCAAGGGTCGCGATCTGTGACAATTGTTCGTGGAGGGCCATGTAACTTAATGATATGAACAACAAAAGCCTCAGCCACAGACTGAGCTGTGAAGGTTGCTGGAAGAGGAATAAAATGACCGTATTTAGAAAGCCGATCGACTACAGTCATGATAGTCGCTTTTCCTTTTGAGCTTGGCAAACATGTAATAAAATCCATAGCTATTTCCTCGAAAACCATTTCTGGAATAGGGAGTGGTTGTAAAAGGCCAGCAGGCAACCTGTTCACATCCTTGGAGCGTTGGCAAATTTGGCATGAGCTGATGTAAATATTGACATCACGACGCATTGCTGGCCAATAAAAATTAGACGACAGCCGATGGAAGGTGCGAGCAACTCCAGCATGCCCACCAATCTTAGAATCATGGACCTCCTTGAGCAACACTTGTTTCAGAGAAGAATCTCGAGGTATGACCAAACGGTTTTTATAAAAGAGCAGCCCTTTACGATGGGAGTAATCAGTATACGCAGCACGTTCATTCACCATACCTTCTTGAATAGCTAACAACTCAGGATGGACTTTATTTGCTTCAAGTAATTCAGAGAGCCATTCAAAAGTGCGCTCAGAAACAGCATATAAGACACCTGCATCAGGGGGTCTCGATAATGCATCTGCTGCCTTGTTTTGCTTTCCTGGACGATAATTAATTGAGAAATCATAACCTACCAATTTTCCCAACCATTTCTGTTGCTCCGGGGTCTGAATGACCTGATTTGTGAGATTCTTGAGAGACTGCTGATCAGTGAAGATGGTAAATCGCCGTCCAAGCAAATATTGTCTCCATTTTGCCACTGCTTGTGTGATGGCATACATCTCCCGGTGGTATGTGGAAGCCTTTTTGCATTTGGGGACACAACTTTTGACTATAAAAAGCTATGGGATGTCCTTTTTGTGATAGTATCCCCCCAATTCCCACACCCGAAGCATCAGTTTCCAAGTGAAAGTCATCATTAAAATTGGGTAGTGCCAGGACAGGGGTGGTGCTAAGCCTTGATTTCAATTCCTCAAAGGCTTGTTGAGCTTGAGTTGTCCATACAAAAGTCTCTTTTTGAAGCAAATCAGTTAATGGGCTAGCAATAACGGCAAACTGGCGAATAAAACTCCTGTAATATCCCGCAAGTCCCAAAAAACTACGAACATCCTTAATACATTTCGGAGTGGCCCACTGCTGGATAGTCAAAATTTTCGAGGGATCGACAGAAAGTCCAGCTGGGGTAATAACATAGCCCAAATAGTCAACCTTGGTCTGCCCAAAATGACACTTACTGCGCTTGGCCACAAACTCATGTTTCTGGAGCAATTTGAGTACCAACTCCAAATGTTCTGAGTGTAAAGACCAAGAAGAACTATAGATTAAAATGTCGTCAAAGAACACAAGCACAAATTTGCGAAGATAAGGCCTAAATACGTCATTCATGGTTGCTTGAAATGTCAACGGAGCATTGGACAATCCAAATGGCATGACCAAAAATTCATAATGGCCGTCATGTGTTCGGAAAGCTGTTTTGGAAACATCAGCTGGACGGACTTGAATTTAGTGATAACCAGATAAAAAATCCAACTTTGAGAAAAATTGAGCTCCATTCAATTCATCAAATAACTCATCGATTGTGGGAATTGGAAACCTGTCACGTACAGTGATAGCATTAAGGGCTCAGTAATCCACACAAAAACGCCACGATCCATCTTTCTTTCGAACCAATAAGACTGGTGATGAAAAAGGGCTTGTACTTGGCTGAATTATTCCATCATTCAACATATCGCTTACAAGTTTCTCCATAATTTGCTTTTGAAAATATGGATAACGATAAGGCTTAACATTGACAGGCCCTTCATTAGGAGTGAGGTGAATGGCATGATCCGTCAGCCGAATCGGGGGAAGCCCCTAGGATTTGTGAAAAACCTCTGCATAAGTTTCCAGTAACGCACCCAAGTCAGAAGGAATACTCTCGCTATCCATAGGATCATCTTGCACCAGAACCAAGCAAAACCAAGTAGCAACAGCATCTGTGGAGTAGTACCGACGCAATGTGTGCAATTGAGCAGGCTGCAAGTCCTCTGGTGGATCACCCAACCATTTCACTTGCTTGCCCTCCAAATTAAACTCCATTTGACGTGTGGAGTGGTCTGTTAGGACAGGCCCTAAAGTGGCCAACCAGGCTCCTCTGAGAACAATATCTGCACCATAGAACCCCAAAAGATACAAGTCCATTAACAACTCTGTTCCCTGCATAGTGAACAAAACATTTTTTATAATACCCTCGCATCGTAATCGTTGGCCATTACCTACAACCACAGAGAAATTAGTGGTCGGTTCAATTTTTAGATTCAAAAACTTGGCTGCCCGAGTTTGAATGAAATTATGTGTACTACCACCATCTACTAATACAACTACTGGTGATCCATGGACGTGCCCCTTGAAACGAAGTATAGTCGAGGAGTAACCACCGGATAAGGCATGGTAAGAAATAGTTGACTGAGCTTGCAACTCCAAACTTTGGAGTTCCTCGGCCAGTAACTCATCTGATAAGATGTGCTCCGAGGTATAAGTAAAGGGTGCAAATTCATCTTCAAGTAGGAGTATTTGGGGCAATGATTTACACCTGTGATTGGCTACATATTTCTCATCGCAGTAATAGCACAACCCTTTCTCACGACGTTGTTGCATTTCTGTTGGTGATAGTCGTTTTATTAGCACACGACCCATGGATGTGGTATGGCGTGACGGCGCCATGGATCTGGACTGGGGGGTCGGCAGTAAGGGTTGGGATCTAGCAAAGGCGGGTTGCATGGCCCCTTTCTCAATATTCAGGCGTTGCTCATGGGTTTGAGCCAATGAAATGGCATCATCAAGTGTTTTGGGCTTATGAACTAACACAACAGTCTTAATATCCAAGCGGAGCCCAGATAAAAATAATTTCATCATCAAAGGGTCTGAGATATCTTCTGTCTCATTAGCCATGGCCTCGAACCGGGACTGGTAGTCAGCTACGAACGACGACTGTCGGAGCTTGGCCAGCCGACCTTCTGGGTCTTCCAATTCTTTCTTACGAAATCGAAGAATCAGTTTAGCAGCAAAGTGAGACCAATCAACCAATTGTTTGTTCCGAAAAAGCCAACGGTACCATTCAAGGGCTTCGCCATCTAAGTAAAAAGAAGCTAGTGATAATTGATGCTCAGGGAGAATAGAATAGAAATCAAAATACCTTTCCACCTGAAAAATCCAAGCGTCCGGATGGTCACTTGAGAATCGGCTCAACTCCACCGAAGCGGGTTTGTGGACGAAGGCTAACTGGGTTACCCCCACTGGAGTTGAAAGACAGAACAACCTCAGCTGGGTGAGAACGAGAAGTCTCGGCTATCGGACCCCTCAGTTGTGAACCAATCGCCGCTACCTGCGATAAAACCTCTTGCATCAATGTGTGCTGGCCATCAACGACAGAACGAAGTTCTGACATCTCTCGAGCTATGCCTGTTTGAGTTTCCTCAAGTAGTTTTAGTCTCGTATCCACCATCGGTAGACCTCAATGAAAGCACCAATGAAGCAAACCCAACACGTAAATTACAAGCTAAAAGGGGAATTTGATTGAA
>NW_006240573.1:0-4372 GCF_000226075.1 Solanum tuberosum
TTTCCAATTCTATACAATTGGAGTTTCTTTCTTCTCTGCATGTACTGTTTGATTGTTCCTGCATATCAGTAAGTAGCAGATTCTTCATTGTTGTGAAATTTAACATGGTATCAGAGCTTCGTTAGAGTCGATCTAGGGATTTTCTTCAAGGATCGTTGAAAATCGAGAGATTGCTCTTATTTCATATCCATGGCGATCGAAGATAGCAGTTCGTCGGTGCGTAGTGATCTCCCTATCGATCAACATCATCCACTCTATTTGCATCCTTCTGATGCTCCTAACTCTCTTTCAATTGGTATGCCGCTGGTCGGGATGGAGAATTATACTCTTTGGCGTGAGGCGATGAAGCTCTCATTGCTCACACGGAACAAATTGGGGATTGTCGATGGATCTGTGACGCGTGATACATATGGGAAGACACATGAGCATCTGTGGGATCGATGTAATGCAATCGTCAAGTCGTGGATCATGAA
Source organism: Solanum tuberosum (assembly GCF_000226075.1). Taxonomy (NCBI): domain Eukaryota; kingdom Viridiplantae; phylum Streptophyta; class Magnoliopsida; order Solanales; family Solanaceae; genus Solanum; species Solanum tuberosum. Next base: position 474 of record NW_006240573.1, read on the forward strand.
TAATGTCAGCCGTGATTTGCTTAGCGGAGTCCTATTCCGATCGAATGCTTCTACTATTTGGGAAGATTTGTGCGAACGCTTCAATAAGGTAACAACTTCCAGAATGTTCCATTTACATAAATCCATCGTCACTCTACAACAGGGCACCTCCTCTGTGTCTGTTTTTTATTCCAAATTGAAAGATCTCTGGGATGAATACGACTCACTCATGCCACCACCCTGTTGTGAATGTCCAAAATCCAAGGATTTCACTGCACACTTACAATATCAACGCTTGCTTCACTTCTTATTGGGACTCAACGATGGTTATAGTCATGCACGCAGCCAAATCCTTATGAAATCTACTACTCCTACTGTCAATCAAGCCTTTGCAATGATATTACAAGATGAAAGTCAAAAACTAGTTGCTGGAGCTAATTGTGGTTTGACTGAGACTGTAGAACCTGGAGTTTTTTTCTCAGCTAGAAACACAGGACAAAGGCCTATACGAAACTTGCATATAGAGTGTGATTTATGTCACATTCGTGGTCACACTAGGGATTTATGTCGCAAATTGATGAAATGCGATTATTGCCATATGTCTGGTCATTTGAGGGAAAAATGTTACAAGTTGATCGGCTATCCCCCTGATTTCAAATCGAAGAAGAAAATTCCTATTGTGAGTGGGAACTTGGTATATGCTGGCAACAATTTTCCTCCTGATAAAGGAAATTTTGTTTCCACTGGTCCTATGAGTCATGCGCATGTTGGTGGAAATTGTGTTGGGCACTCGCCTTGTGTAGGTAGTCATTTAGCTTATACTGGAAATTCGACTGTTTGTTCTTCTGGATCAAATTTTTCTACACCTACATCTGGTCACAACTTCACTAGTGTACCCATGATTGCTCCACAACAACGATCTCATATCAGAGAGATGTTAGATCATTCTTCACCTGGTAAGGCCAGTGCTAATATGGCAGGTATATCTTTCTCGAACTCAATTACTAATCCTACTTGGATAGTCGACACAGGGGCCACTCATCACATGGTTGGTAATCATCAATTGTTGGTTGATAATGTTGAAGTAGGATGTGCAGGTCACTGTGAAGTCTGTCCCATGGCAAGGAAGATTCGACTTCCTTTTCCACATAGTACTACTACAACTAATGTTCCCTTTGAATTGATTCATATGGATGTTTGGGGTCCATACAAAGTTACTACTTTTAATGGAATGAATTACTTTTTTACTTTTGTTGATGATTACTCTCGATGGACATGGATTTTTTTATTAAGGCTGAAGTCTGATGTTACTGTTGTACTTAAATCCTTCATTGCCCTGATTACCAATCAGTTTGAACGAACCATTAAGGTGTTTAGATCAGATAATGGGACAGAGTTTTTCAATACTCAGTGTGCAGAATTGTTTCAGTCCTATGGAATTATTCATCAAAGTTCTTGTCCCTACACCCCCCAACAAAATGGTCTAGTCGAGAGAAAGCATAGACATGTCCTTGAAACAGCAAGAGCAATTATGTTTCAGGGTCATTTTCCACCTAAATTCTGGGGTTGTTGCATTGAAGCTGCTGTACATCTCATAAATAGGGTACCATCATCTATCCTTGGAAATGTATCTCCATTTGAGAAGTTGTATGGGAGACCCCCTATTCTGGATTATCTAAGAGTCATTGGCTGTTTATGTTATGCTACTTTGCTGCCCAGACATGACAAGTTTGGTCCTAGAGCTGTTAAGGCTGTATTGCTTGGTTATGGTACTCTTCAGAAGGGGTATAAACTCCTTGATTTTGAGACAAAAAAGGTGTTTATCAGCAGGGATGTCACTTTCCATGAATCCATTTTTCCATTTCACTCTTCTTCCTCCGAACTTACAATTGATTCTCAAAATGTTATATCATGTTCGTCCTCTTTTCCTGATTTAGATGAACCAGCTGTTGCTGATGTACCGGCTGTTGCTGTTAATCTATCTTTAGATACAGTTGCTTCTCCTTTAATATCTTCTACTTCCACATCTATGTCTTCTGATCCTTCCATTTCTCCTACCTTTCCACATGAGCTCAACAGAAGATCAGCAAGGTCTATCAAACCTCCTATTTGGATGAAAGACTTTGTCATAAGATCTAACGGACCTTCTGCTCATTCCTGTTTATATCCCATATCAAATGTCCTATCATATGATTTCGTTTCCCCTACCTACCAAAGTTTCCTTACAAAATTTTCCTCAATTGTTGAACCCACATCCTATGCTCAGGCTGCTCAAGACCCTAGGTGGATAGAAGCTATGCAAGCTGAGATCAAAGCACTAGAAGACAATGGTACTTGGGCTTTGGTTTCACTGCCTCCCGGGAAGAGGGCCATTGGTTGTAAATGGGTCTATAAAATTAAATACACAGCCTCAGGAGAGATAGATAGATTCAAGGCTAGGTTGGTGGCTAAGGGGTATAACCAACAAGAGGGTCTGGACTATCAAGAAACATTTTCTCCAGTTGTGAAGATGGTCACTGTCAGAGCAGTTTTAGCTATAGCAGCATCTAAGAATTGGGATATTCATCAAATGGATGTCTTTAATGCTTTCTTACAAGGCGATCTTGAAGAAGAAATCTATATGACCATGCCACAAGGTTTTTCTGATCAGGGTAAATCTCAACAAGTTTGCAGATTACTTAAGTCACTCTATGGCCTTAAACAAGCTTCCAGGCAATGGAATTTAAAACTCACTACTGCTTTACTTTCTTTTGGGTTCACTAAAAGTCACCTGGACTACTCTTTGTTCATCAGACATTCACATGGAAAAATGGTTGTTATTCTGGTGTATGTTGATGATCTTCTCATCACTGGTGATGATTTAGCTATGATAGAGGATACTAAAGCTAGCCTGCATTCCAGTTTTAAGATCAAGGATCTTGGTTGTCTCAGATATTTTCTTGGCATTGAGTTTGCCAGAAGCAAGGAGGGGATTGTTATGCATCAACGAAAATATGCCCTTGAGCTTATCTCTGATCTAGGACTTGCAGGGGCCAAACCAGTAGGTACTCCGTTGGAGTTCAATATGAAATTCACCACTACTGAGTTTGATAATCACACTGGGCTTACATGAGACTTACCTGTAGATGACATTGGTGCCTATCAAAGACTTCTTGGCAGGCTTTTGTACTTGACTAATACCAGACCTGATATTGCATTTGCTGTGCAATGTTTGAGCCAATTTATGCATTCACCTAAGACTTCACACATGGAGGCTGCACTAAGGTTGGTTAGGTACATCAAAGGTTCTCCTGGCACTGGTGTTTTATTGTCTTCACACAGCTCTAATGTACTAGCTGCCTATTGTGATGCTGACTGGGCAGCATGCCCAAATACCAGGAGATCTGTCACTGGATACATAGTGAAGTTTGGCTCTTCTCTTATTTCATGGAAGTCAAAAAAGCAACTGACAGTTTCAAGGAGTTCTGCTGAAGCAGAGTACAGGAGCTTAGCTTCAACAGTAGCAGAGATTGTTTGGCTTACCAGGTTGTTCAAAGAATTGGCTGTTGATCTACAACTACCTATCCCACTTCACAGTGACAGTAAGTCAGCTATTCAGATAGCTTTAAATCCAGTATTCCATGAAAGGACCAAGCACATTGATTTGGATTGTCACTTTATCAGAGAAAGAATTCAACAAGGACTTGTGCATCTGCTACACCTTCCTTCCTCTGAACAACTAGCAGATGTGTTGACTAAAGGACTTGCTCATATACAACATTCCTACTTAGTATGCAAGCTAGGCATGAAGAATTTGTTTATAGCACCTAGCTTGCGGGAGGGTGTTGAGGAATTAACAACCTGTACAGCTGTGCCTTAGCTTAATTCTGTTACAAGTTAGTTAAGCTGGAGTTAGTGGTAGTTAGCTGGTTTAAGTCGGT
>NW_006240574.1:0-4363 GCF_000226075.1 Solanum tuberosum
TGGAATATTGTGCTAAGTGTGTCAGATTGATTGCCTTCGTAATTGATGCTCACGTGTTCAGTAAACCACTTACGCACCATAAATCGGACTTGTTTTGCAGCCAGACTCTGCTGAGGCTCGTAATGATCGACAAGCTGCCTTGCATCATATTCAGAGGAGAAAACAGTTACAGACATCAGGTTTGAGCATGAACCAACACCGTTTTTCTGTAGTGGACCAAACTGAGAGCACTTGAAGGTTTGAAAACGTAGGGTTAATCTCATTACCGATGATGCTTTGTTCCGATAAAATCCTGAGGCTAAGGAATATCTTGTCACATTTGACTTCGAGTCAAGGTTTCAAAATGCTGGTTCAGCTATAGAAAGAGGTGTAGGTGTGCATATCAGTGAGGAGAGAAAATAGCCAGAAGGGTTGACAATGATAAAACATGATGCCTGGGCACTGAAATGTCTACTTGTAATATAGATGATCCTCTATTGCCTCTAACATAGAGTTACTTCATACTTATGTTTGTTTGATTATTCTGAGTAGTAATATGTATGTATGTATATATATCTACACGTTCTGGTGTGCAAATCAAGTGAATGACGTTTTTTACGTTCAAAAAGTGCATCTGATTTGTTTTTTTACCTTAGAGGTGAACGATCAAAGGTGTAAAATATACTTTTTAAATGGAGCAGTCTGAATGCTTGTTGGCGTAGAGTTAAGTGAAGCATCAACATAAAATAAGACTGATAGCTCCGCCGTCCGCGCGTAACTTGATTTACAACAAGCCAAGTTAATGTTGATCCCTATTTAATAACTTGATATACAACAACCCATACAGTCGATGCAACAGATGTGGGGATGGCAACGTTGAGGGTTCAAAAAAAAAAAAAGTTCATTGGGACTAAGAAGAAGAGGTGGCATCAGAGGGGTTAATCTTTTTCTTATCATTCTTGAAAGTGGACACCACAGTTTTGCCAATCTTTTCAATAGTCATTGCCTTCACTGACTTCTTATCTTTCTTTGGAAACACACTTCCATTCTTTGATGTGCCTTCTTTGCCCTTTCCATTCTTCTCCATATCTTTATTGATAATATATGTAACTAAGTAAATTAAACTGTGTCATTCTCTGTAACAACTTAAATTTTTAGATGAAATGACCACACAGGACTTCAACAATCTCTTCTCTTAGTACTTATGAATATGAGGGAATGTATTAATGCTTTGTTGTTTTTAGCCTGTGATGTTTTGAGGAGTACATATGTTGAGGTATTTATAAGAGTTTTGAGGGCTTTGCTTATAATGTCATGAAAGTTTTCGTGTAACTTTAGTTGAATTTCGTAGTAATTAGCTTATGTAAGATTAAAAGAAGATTGTTGATTATTTCTTGCATGGAATATGTGTTTGTGTGAGTTTTGGGGGGTTTTAAATGGAAGCCGGTGTGTTATTCAAAATTGAAAATATATTACTCCTATTTTACTCTTTCCGTCCATTTTTATTTGTCCACTATATTATCTTGGGATGTCCAACAATACTTGTTCAGTTTATAAAATCAATGTCATGTTGTGTCTATTTTACCATTGCTATTAAATACTGTATTTATTTTTCAATGTTTAGATAACTTATATTTAATAAGGGTGATTTGTTAAATTAATTATCCTATCATTTACTGCTTTTTAATCCCTATGCTAAGTTAATATAGTGGACACCTATTGTTGAACATAATAGTTTATTATTGTTAAAGAATGACAAAAGTCCCACATCGGTGATTAATGAGATGGGTGGACTCCTTATAAGGCTTGGGCAATCCTCCTTCCTTTGAGCTAGCTTTTGGGGTGTGAGTTAGGCTTAAGACCTAATTTAACAATTATTACATAGGGTGTGCGTATATATGTGTGTTTTTTATTGGATGGGAATGGGTTTGTGTGGGTTTGTGTGTGGATGAGTGAATTAATTTTTGTTTTTTCTATTTATTAATTTCAATTAACGACCTATGAAATTGTTATATATATACATTTCTTTGAAATGAAGTACTCCATATTACTCATGATATTAGCTAATTTTAAAAAATATTTAACCACTACTAAGGATTTGGAAGGGGAATTCATTATATTTAAGCTTTATTAACTTTCAAACTTATTAGTTTTACAGAATTAATCAAATGGTAAATTAATTTTACTTTTCTGCGTCATTTCAGTTTTCACTATCTTCATTTTTATATATAATTTTTTTATATTTTTTGAAGGAGAAATGTGTTCCTATCATAATTTTATATAAAAAATATCTTAGAACTCAAATCAGCTAGAGATATTTTAAAAGATTTATTAATGGCACAAAAGATATTCATGTCAATAATGTTAGATTTAATTATTCAGAAATTTGAGGATAAGCACTAAAATTGTTGATTCAACTTCAACTTTTCATGTCTATACATTAAATTGCTTGAATACGTATATGACATCATTAATTGAAAAATGTATCCATTCAACACAAGTTGTTTCCATGGCTCACATCTCTTTTTGAGAGAGTGAAATAAAAAAATTATTTATTTTTCTAAATTTATATTTTGTATACCACGTCCGATAAATTTTCCTCTCCGCTTTACCTCGCATGACAATTTTTTTTATTTTTCAATCCGACCCACCTTATCCCGCATAAACCTGCACGCATAATTGTTTCAATACTTTTCCTTTTTGATTAAGTTTGACAAAAAAATAAAATTCATAAAAATAAATTTATTACTCTCATTAAGTTGTATTAACTTAATAGATAGTGACTTGATTTTTTTTAGAGGTCAATTAAAAAGCATGTAAGAAACTATATTAGTTTTGATTGAACTATTTTCATTTACAATCTTCAATATTTTACTTAATTTAAAGAAACTTTCAATTGATATTATAGTTTGAACAAAAAATACTCCCTCTGTCCCAATTTATGTGACTTATTTTTTTTTAGTCAGTCTCAAAAAGAATACTTTTCCTTTTTGATTAAGTTTGACAAAAAAATAAAATTCATAAAAATAAATTTATTACTCTCATTAAGTTGTATTAACTTAATAAATAGTGACCTGATTTTTTTAGAGGTCAATTAAAAAGTATGTAAGAAACTGTATTAGTTTTGATTGAACTACTTTCATTTACAATTTTCAATAGTTTACTTAATTTAAAGAAATTTTCAATTGATATTATAGTTTGAATAAAAAATACTCCATCTGTCCCAATTTATGTGACTTACTTTTTTTTTAGTTAGTCTCAAAAAGAATAATACATTTTCTATATTAAGTAACAATTTAACTATAAAATGTCTATTTTACCCTTAATGAAATGATTTACAGCTACACAAATTTCTATCATTCATTTTGGACCACAAGTTTTAAAAGTCTTCCTTTCTTTCTTAAACTTCGTGCCGAGTCCAACTATCTCACATAAAATGGGACGGAGGGAGTAATGAATTTGTCATTTTGTGTATTCTTAGTTCTTACTTGTGAAAGGTGCTCTATCACTCATTTAAAAAGTTTAAATTAAGTTTGAACCTGTATAAAACCACATAGACCTGCAACTTGCCCAGTATTAGTTTTAAAAAAAATTATTTCAACATGTCCCGCACAACCTTAAAATCACCTCACCCCACATTCGCCCCGTTGTCATCCCCGCAGAAAAGGTGAAAGTTCAAATAGCAAATCAACTTAGCTACTAAAATTTTCCAAAATTTGAGTGCTCCACTTTGGTTGTTTTTTTAAAAAAAAAAATAAATTAAAAGAAGAAGTTAACAACGCAATAACACAATTTAAAGAGTAAAAATAATAATAAATAACTGAGACTAATATTACAACATACAACGTCTTGAAGGATAATTAACAAAGAAAATATCACCCTCACAAAAATAACATAATAGTACTACACAATAATTTATTAATGAGTTTAACTTATCTACATCAACAGTACCATAAAGAATCAATTAAATCATATAAACACAATTCTTTATACAATAATATCAATGTATATAAGTTAAACCCTAGAAATACATCAGAATCAAACAACTACTTTATTCAATAATATTAGCACAATCCAAATAGTAAGACGACTAAGAGGAGGTGGCATTAAATGAGCTAATCTTTTTCTTATCATTCTTGAAAGGGGACACCATAGTTTTGCCTATCTTTTCAACAGCCATGGTTGTCACTGACTTCTTATCTTTCTTTGGAAACACACTTCCATAATTCTTTGATGTGCCTATTTTCCCTTTCCATTATTATCCATATCTCTTCTCTTAGAAATAATTATGAATATGATGAAATGTGGTGTATTATTGTTTTATTGCTTTAACTTGTGATGATTTGATGAGTTCATATGTTGAGGTATTTATAAGAGTTTTGAG
>NW_006240575.1:0-4348 GCF_000226075.1 Solanum tuberosum
CATGATGCATATGTGTCTGCACCTCAAATATGTTTTCTCTTTGTTAGTGATAGTTGATAAGTGTGTGACACTGTGACTTTTTTCAATTATCCTCAAAAAAATTGAATGATTTAGGCATCCATTGTTGCTTTTGTTGTACTAGTTGATTGACAAATTTTGATCTTGTAACAAAATCGGTTCATAATCTGATTGTAAGTTAGTCTTACCATTGCAGTAACTGGCAGGCCCCTGGCTGACTTAAGAAGACCATTGAATGACTCGAAACTGTTTGTTGTCAGCATGCCCCATCTCCTACCTCCATCCTTGTGCAATGTCCATTTGTCAAGATCGTTCTTCATTAACCACACATACGCTTTCGGGTTAATCTTTTGATCATCTCCATTTTTTTCAAAACCTTTTTCTCCTGATAGTGATTTGCAGCTGCCCATAAAAGGTTGTTCAAAGTGACATTTTTGATTTTTTTTTAAAAAAATTGGCCTTCAAATGTCTTAAACAAAAATGATTGAACCCAAATGGGGCCTGCCAATTGGGAGAATTATACACGGATGCGAGTATTTCGTGATGCCTATCTGAAATCAATGGCTCACCTCTACGACCCTTGACAACGTGCAAGTGCAAATGATCCAAAAATAAACTTCATGTCTTCATGCTCTCATTCGCAACTATTGCAAATGCCAAAGGTAATATTGAGTCGTTGCCATCCGTTGCAATCGCAATCAACAACTTGATATCATATTTTCCATAGACATGTGTTCCGTCGATCGATATAACAGGACAACAAAACACAAACCCATCAATGCATGGTTTAAAAGTCCAGAACACATAGTTGAACACATCTTCAATGACATCGACATGCCGCTCTGTTTTCCATTCAACTATTGTTCCAGGATTAAAGTGTTTCAAAGCTTCCATGAACCTTGGCAACTTGGCAAAAGAACCCTCCCAAGTACCATAGACTTTTTCAAAAGCACGCTTGCGACCAAGATAGGCTTTTCTTCTGCTTATCGAAATGCCATATGCTTTAAGAACGGCCGTTTGACAGTCTTTGATGGAAAACCTCGAAAGTAAAAATAATATTAATTATCAAATAAAAAATGAATATTTTCTTATTAAAGAAAATCATCTAAGGATAAAATAGTACCTTGGCATTTTTTCTATATCAACACAGAGGACTTTAGCAATCATCTCAACATCCAAGTTGAAATGTCCATCGCGGCACGTACCTATATCACATTTATGTTCTTTAATGTATCTTCCATCTTTCCACATGTTACTATGTTTATCATTAAAAGAAGTTAGCCTAAATCGACATCCTTGTTCTACACGCCTGCAAACAAGTCGCCATGATTTTTTGTCGATTTAATAACAAAGTACTCCCTCGCTATCTTTAAATGTAGAAGCTTAACTGCTATTTGCAAGTGCTTCTTTGAATTGAATAACATGCCTTTTTCAATATAAATAGCACCATTCATGAAATCCTCTGGTTTACGCCACATACGTTGTGATGTATATTCATCATGTGCATCGCCAAAGATATCTGGACCATCTGGGAGATGATCAAGATAAGGAATTTCATGATTACGAAACTGACTCATGGACATTGGTCTTGGCGACCGATTGTGCATTAAAAAATCATCATCACTAGATGATGCCTCAAATGGAACATTATCTCCTGATTCCTCGGCATTAGGCAAATCATCACTATCAATAGCTGAAGGTGAGCCGTAATTTGGAAGGTCACGATCATTAATATTCACAGGATCAATGGGCTCATCATGTGTGATATTTTCCCTATGTATGTAAAAAAGTATAAATATTTGTCTCATGCAATTAACTTACTTAAATATAAAATCAAGTGTTGGACATACCGATAATCATCTGCATCAAAAGTAGGTGAGACATGAAAATTTAAGGATGTCCCAACATTTTCGGTCATTTCAAAGTGGGAGGACTGACCAAACTAATTATCTAGTCCTAACTTGGAGCAATATTCCTATCTTGCTGAGGTAAACCGCTACAAAATATATAATAATAATAATAAGAATAATAAATCATATAAATTAATAAATAATTGACAAAACCAACAAATAATAATTGAAATATAATTATTGAGCATTACCAGTCACTTTCATTGATAGTTTCGTTCAAATCAAAATCATATCGACCGGTAAGAATATTTTGATAATGAGTCATGTTAGGAAAATCAGTAGATTGAGTTATCGGAAATCCATCAACGCTATTACGATTTTCTAAACGGGGATGGATATCGACCGATAAAGGAGAACGTTGTTGACTAGTCTTAGGCTCCTTCCTAGCATAGATTTCAAGTATTGTTAACTTGATTTGATCTATGTAGTCATTTGGAACCCTCAAAAAAGTCGGTCAACGATTCGTCATTTTAGATAATCCACTCTCCAAAATTTACTTGTCCTTGTGATAAAAATGAAGTAGGGTATTTTTCGACTATAATCAAATTATAATCAGTACTGTTTATACCCATTATTTTATAAATTGATGAAAGAAATTTATGATATCGGACATTAATTGAATATTTAGCATTGTGTTTGGAAGGACAATTATAATAAACGGTATTTTCGTCATTTATAATTTCGCCATCCCAATAAATCGAAACTCTAACTATTGATTTAGAAGACATTTTTTTAGATTGAAATGAACAAATATAGAAGACTTTATGTTGTAGGTGCTATCAACTAATGTTTGAACGTCCTTAAATAGAGATTGGAGGATTTTTCTAGAATAAAAATTAAAAAATAACATAATGTAATAATTTTTTCGTTTTTTATTGATATGTCAAATCAATATAATTGTATGACAAACACTGTCAAAAAACTTCATAAAGAGATAAAAACGTGAAAAATATTCCTCTTGGTAAAATAAAAAAATTTCTTCCACTTTATAAGTGTAAGAAAAAGTTCCACTTTACAAAGTGTAAGAAAAACTTATACTTTATAAAATGTAAGAAATAGCTCCATTTTATCAAGTGTAGGAAATAGTTCCGTTATATATTAAAATATACACATTATGAGACTAACGGAAAACGTTTAGAATATTAAATAAAGTGAAATTTTTTCTTCCACTGAACCTATTTTAATTATTTACTAAAGTAATAACTTATTTTGATCACTTTTATATTTTTGTGGCTTATTTAGGTTCCGAATCCTCTAAATCAGCCGTAAGAAATTTAACAAAATTATCAACAAAGATGGTAGTGAAAGCAACGAAGAGCAAAGTAAAATTGGTGAGAAAAAAAATCAACATGAGAAATGGCAGCCAAAGTAGCAAAGAGGAAAGTAAAATTGTAGATATAGCTACACGTGGGTATACGTGTTTATAGGAAAAGAGTATAAAGTTCAATAAACAATGAAATGGAGCCCACTTGTACAGTACGAATTAAATTGCTCTTCGTACAACCATTTAGTGCTGTGTTCATTCGGTACAATTTTTTAATGCTGTGTTCGTCCCAACAACTGTCATTTCTAAATATTGGTAAGGTAATAATAATAATAATAATAATAATAATATATAATATAATAAGAGTAAAATTATACGTGCAATTGAGTTTCAAATTGACATGCATAGGAATTCTTTTTTGATTTCTTCGTGCGAGTTCCCTCTGGTCCATATTGGGTGGACTGTTTGAAATTTTTTTATAGTTTAAAATAAGTTAATTGTTCAAAGTTTAAGAGGATTTTTGAAACTTTTTTCATATTTATCTTTAATTTAATGAGATTTTAAATCACTTTACAGTTTTTAGAAAATTAATTTAAAATTAATTAAAAAAATAATAGTGAAAAGTAATCTTTTATTTATATCTTTAAATAATTTTCTTAAGAGGTGTCGGACTAGAAAGAATATTCCAATGGGTTGGATTTAGCATAGTTACGGACAAAATGTTATCATTACAAAACTTTCTAACATAAATGACATATGGGCAAAGGAATAATTTAAGAGAAAATTGCACTCTAATGCATTTTATAAAGCTATATATTACATAATTTAGTCAAGATTAATTTCAATGCTTACATACTTAGGGTGTGTTTGGTATGAGGAAAAACATTTTTTGGAAAATGTTTTTCAATTTTTTCATGTTTGGTTGGGTAAAATCTTTTGGAAAATGTTTTCCAAATCAGCTCATTTTCTTCAAATTTAAGGAAAATGACTTCTCTTCAAAAATTAAGAAAAACATTTTCCAAAACTTTTCATCAACTTCAAATTACAATTTTTTTGTTGAAAAAATAAATTTAAAGCTTATATTTTAAAACAGATTCAAATTCAATTTTTTTTAATATTTTACCCCATCCTCACCCCAACACCCCCCTTCCCGCCG
>NW_006240576.1:0-4321 GCF_000226075.1 Solanum tuberosum
CATTACGGTGTCTCATGAGATGGTAACCCGCACGTTAAGAGTATAATGTTTCTAGTAACAATCTCCATATCCCATAACTACATGCCCCTGTAGGTATTAGCAAGTGGATCCACATAGAAGCTATTATGTATGTTCTACCTTAGGCAAGTAGGACCTCTCTTTTTGGTGTGGGAGTAGAACACCGGATTCCATGTAGCTCACATGGTCTATGTCGGTTAAGGCTATTATCCCTAAATGATACGAATACGAGCTAAGATAAGAACATGGACTCTAATCATGACTTCTTAAGAAGTACTACTTAGTATGAGTGATGGTATGGGACTTCACCCATACATTGCACAAGTGGAACTTAAGAGGGGTTATGGTTAGGTCCTCTTATGTAATGAAGACTTATGAATTATGTATGTGTGATATGAATGAATGTGAAGGTTGACCTTACTTATTACAAGTTATGATTATGAATGTCTCCTTACTTGTGTATGTTGGCTCTGAATGAATCAAAAGGAAAATATGTATGTTGTTGGTGATCTAAATTTGATACTTAGCATTTGGTAGGGTTGTGGGATATTACCTTTGCATTGCACTAGTATGACTTTGGGTTGCTTATATGTTAGTATGAACTTATGTTAAATATGATCATGGTGGCCTAGAAGTGATACTTCGTATAGGTAGGACTATGGACCCTATCTATGCATTGCACAAGTAGAGCTTAGGGTTACTTATGTTGTTGTTCTATTATGATGTTATGATCTTGATGTGTGACTATGCATGTGTATTATGTCTTGTAATAGATGGTATGTGCATTATGACTATGTTTGGTGACTATTCATATGGTAATGTTGTTATCCTGTGTTTTGATGAACTATATGTCAGTTGTTTATGACTTATGTTCTCCAACTCTTTTAAGAATAATGTTCGAAAGTGCATATCATGGTTCCAACTAAAATATCCCCTTCCTATCATGTTTTAAATGTTTTTATGCATAGCTACCACACTTAGTACATTCTTGTGCTAACCCATATTTCTATGTTTTCTACAAATGTAGGGGGTTGGCTTATGGGGATGCTACCCTTGGTCAAGCTTGGAATAGGTGATCCTCCAAGCTAGTTGATGAGTCCTGAAGTTCGGGTACGAACATCTTATGTAGCAGTTTTCTTAGTAGTTTCTTTTAGTAGTTTTATTATAGAACTATTGTTAGGGTTATATCCCTCTATGTTTAAGTATGTGATTATACTAGATGGCCAATGAGACAGTGTGTAGACTCATTTCTATTTTTATAAAAGTGACTTCGATTGTTGAAGAAAAAGTTTTAATTTTCAGCATTTTATGCAATGACGTATGTTAAGGGCTTCTATGAGACCCCTTCGAGGTCAAGTTCACCGTGTTACGTGTAGGGGTTAGCCCGGGTCATGATAGTGTAGGACACGGACAATGATGGCAGGCCACATCCAACATCGGCTGACCGATGTGTGCAAGCCACGGACGAAGCTGGCAGGCCACGTCCAATGTTGGTTGACCATTGTATGCAGGCCACAGACGATGCGGGTAGGACACGTTCGACGTCGGTTAACCGATATGTACAGGCCACGAGCGATAGGTCAAGGCCACATTCGACGTTGGTAGACCAGTGTGTGCAGGTCACGGATGATACTGGCAGGCCAAGTCTGACGTCGACTAACGGATGTGTCCAAGCAACGGACGATGATGGCAAGCCACATCCTACATCTGCTGACCGTTGTGTGTAGGCCACGGATGATGCAAGCATATATGTTTAAGTATGTGATTATACTAGATGGCCAATGACACAGTGTGTAGACTCATTTCTCTTTTTATAAAAGTGACTTCGATTGTTGAAGAAAAAGTTTTAATTTTCCGCATTTTATGCAATGACGTATGTTAAGGGCTTCTATGAGACCCCTTCGAGGTCAAGTTCACCGTGTTACGTGTAGGGGTTAGCCCGGGTCATGATAGTGTAGGACACGGACAATGATGGCAGGCCACATCCAACATCGGCTGACCGATGTGTGCAGGCCACGGACGAAGCTGGCAGGCCACGTCCAACGTTGGTTGACCATTGTATGCAGGCCACAGACGATGCGGGCAGGACACGTCCAACGTCGGTTAACCGATATGTACAGGCCACGGGCGATAGGTCTAGGCCACATTCGACGTTGGTAGACCAGTGTGTGCAGGTCACGGATGATACTGGCAGGCCAAGTCTGACGTCGACTAACGGATGTGTCCAAGCCACGGACGATGATGGCAAGCCACATCCTACATCTGTTGACCGTTGTGTGTAGGCCACGGATGATGCAAGCAGGCCACGTTCGACGTCGATTGATCGATGTGCACAAGCCATCGCCGATGCGGGCAGTCTACGGCCTATATCGATTGGCCGATGCGCAAATGCCATGCCCTATCTAACCTAACTTATGTGCATAGGCCACGACCTATGTGGGCAGGCAACGGCCTATGTCGTCTAGGTGATGCACGTAGGCCACAACCGATGTGGGCATGCCACGGCTTATGTTGCCTGGCCGATGCGCTCAAGCCATGATCGATGACGCCTGGTTGATGCAAGTAGGCCATGGCTAATGTTGCCTTGCCAAAGTGCACAGGCCACGTCTAATGCGTGCATGCCTTGGCTGATTCTACCTGTCGTTGGCTGACATTGCTTGCCCGATGCGCACATGCCACATCTGATCTGTGCAGGCCTTGGCTGATGCCACCTGCCGTTGGTCGTCATCGCTTGCCCGATGCGCACATGCCACATCTGATCTGTGCAGGCCTTGGCTGATGCCACCTGCCGTTGGTCGTCATCGCTTGCCCGATGCGCACATGGCACGTTCGATACATGCAGGCCTTCGCTAATGTTGCCTACCGTTGGCCGACATCTCTTGTCCAATGCACGCAGGCCTTGGCTGATGCCGCCTGGCCCCGGATGTGGAATGCCTGTGCTGCCTATATAGACCCATATGCCTTTTGACATCTTACTTGGCTTTAGAATTGCCCCCAACATCCTAAAAAACCTCTTATAGCGACAGCGTTATTAATCCCTTAACATGTCATTAGGCATGAGAAATGAATCCAATGTCACAAAAAACCTCACAATGGGGCATCTTTATTGATCAAGTGTTTGATCGGCATAGAACGTATAGTTCAACATTTAGCGGCAAACTAGTAAATTTCACGCACCATGTTATTCTCCGTACTTATATTTCAACACTTAGTGGTTTTTTTCCTTCCAAGGATGGAAGCAATCGATAAACTTCATATTTGAAAAGTTAGAAATTATTGGATTTCAGGTTGATAGGGTAGAAATGTGAATGATGCATCGCCGGCACGATGGCCATACGATCCGTCGAGTTATCACGAATCATCACAATAATTGGCAGAGCCCACGTCGACCTTTTATCTAATAAATGAATCCCTTCCACATGTTGTGGTTTGTTCTACGTATTAGCTCAAGAATTAATATGGTTATCCGAGTAGTAGATGCCATCAAACAAACTATAACTGATTGAATGAGCCATTCGTAGTTTCACAGTTTGAATTTGTTTATACTTACACATGCATGGCTTAATATTTGAGACAAGCATATGACTACTGGCAGGATCAACCAAGTAGCATTACTCAATGACCACACGCGCCGCATGAGCATGGCGCGCCCGTTCGGGCACGGTCGGGTCCAAAGCGAGCGCGGCAGTCATTCGCAAGGAGCATTTGTTTTGGGTGGATAGGATCCGGTGAAAGCCCCATGCCCACTGCATCTATCGAATTTGAGAATTCGAGCGGCCGCTCGCATACCACGCCATCGCACGACGAAGTAAGGAAGGAGTGGGATGCGAGAGCAGCTTTTGGGTTGACCCTGCACATGGAATGCGATGGGAAAAAAGGAGACTGATTACATGTGAGTAATGCCTACGCATAAGGTATGCAACACAGGAGACCGACATCCGACAAGCCTAGATTGCGCTTGATCCGCCACCGAGATGGAATGCGACTTAGGATGTCACTGCTTGAAACAAGGATCCAACCTAACCACACAACTCGAATACCACTTATGCACCATATGTGAATTTTTTTGTCGATGCACTACCAACAAATGCCCCGACGCTCGACATTAGATGTCGTCTGTCGACGTTGATGCCTTCATTGCAAGGCTAATCCAATCCCCGTCGTTGTACGCCTCCGTCGGGGGTGAGAAATTAATCACTGCAAAGGTGTTGGAGGCAGACTGAAGTTCATTCACGAACACCGCCCTCACCGGCCTATCGATGTGTCAGGTCGTACATGGACTTACGTGCCCCATGCGTGCAGC
>NW_006240577.1:0-3394 GCF_000226075.1 Solanum tuberosum
ATAGAGGCTAAGAAAGAGATTTGCTTAGTTTTTTCTCGTTTGCTTCTGCTTAATTTTCGGAATTCTCAAAATCGTGTTTCGTGGTGAAAAGCTTTCGCTCGGTTCATTCGTCCCAGTTCCTGCTCCAAAAAAGGTACTCCATTTACCATTTTAATCTATAGTTTGTTTAGTTCCCTATTTCTGTGTGTTGATTCAATATTACTATTTTATTTTTATTTATTTATTTATTGTTTTGTTTCTATCTCTCTATTGAGTGCTATGTGTTTGGTATAATTCTATTTGAGTAGTCTAGTATCTCAAATGATTTGTTTAGTTGTCAACTAGCTTATTTTAGTCCTAATATGATTATATGTATGACTCAAATATTAGTGTAAATCTACTAGTTGGATTCATTTTAGATCCTATATTAGATGATATGTGCTTGATTGTTCTCGGGGTTAACATATAGACTAGTCTAGAGTATCATGTTCATAGTTAAGTTAGTATGTTAATATGATTTGTTGTAAGTGTGTTCGAGTTTTGTTTGTTTCTATGTCTCTTCTAAAATAAAAAAAAATCTAAACTTTTAAGAAAGGGACATTTCTTTTCCTTACATGATAAATCCGTTTAGTTAAATCCATGTTTTAATATGCTTCTATCATTTTATTTAGTCAATTCTTATATATATATATAAAATATGTAAACAACTTTATTATAGGTACTGCATCTTCAAATAATAATATGTAAACAACTTTATTATAGCTACTGCATCTTCAAAATGTTTTGCTCTCTTATCTCATTCTTCTCAAAAGAAGTTTTGAAGTTTATTAATGGTGAGGATAAAATGTCTTTCATTTTAAGTTGAGTAATGTGATAAGATTACGTCTACTGGATCACCCTAGATTTGATTGTTATGTTGTAGTTTGTTTATGTTTGAGTTCAAGTGATTGTTAATTCAAAATCACCTTTGTCAATTTTATTATAAGTAGGTACTAATTTATTTTTATGTGTTTTCTTTCTTATGTGAAATTCGTTTGAGTTCACCATGAACTCTTATTCCCTCTTGCATTTCGGGAGAACCGCAAAGGCTCGAATTCCTCTTTTTGAGTCGGACAGCCGTGAATATCGATGAACATGTCTTGGAGTAGAAAGGATTTGAAGCAAAGAAGAATTGAAAGATTGGGCCAAAGGCCCACTCTTTGCACAAAAAGAAACTTGTATTTTGTTATTTTAGGCCTAATCTCATTTGTTGTAATAATTATTATTTGTTAGTTACTAGGACAGGTACAAGGAGACAAGGGTTGGGCCAAAGGCCCAAAGAGAAGCAAAATTCAAAGATTAGTTTAGGACATGTGTTGAATATTGGGTCTTTAGTCCCAAAACGAAATAGGCCCAAATGCTGGTCCAGGCGGACAGGAAAACCAGATTTGGGCCTAAGTCTCTTTCCCTCTTTGCTTTTTATCGTGTTTATTTACTTACTAATATTTTCCACTAATCTTAAGGTAGAAATTCAAATCCCTGAAAGACATCCATTTTGAATTAATCACTTAACGAAGTTATTCGTCTTTATCCGACTTAATAAATAAATAAATAAGTAATTTTACAAAAAATACTTCACTTAGATGATATTTCGATATTCTTCTCCCTTAAAATGGTCCCAACTATAGAAATTGTGCAATTCAATTAAAGTCAAACGAATTTAGCCAAATAGTTAATTGCCGGATAACCGCATGTTAGCGGGCATTTCGGGTGCTTTTCAACCCTTCCCGAAATGCTAATAAGAACCCCGAACCCCCTTAAATATTTTTTTTCATGAGATTTTCTGTTTTAGTCTTTTGAAAACGACAGTTTTCTTGATTTTTCTTAAAAAATTAAGTGGCGACTCTTAAACCAATCTCAAGTAATATTTTTAAATAAAACAAATGGTCAAATTAATTTTTTCACCCCAAACACTATTCTCAACTTGGCTAAAAAAACAACTTAAGTATTACATAAGACTTTATACAAAATGTTTGAAGAAATCGTCCCAATTCTTTTTTTTCAGAAATCGTCCCAATATAGTGCTGAAATCACTGCAATATTTTAATAAGAATCGTTGCAATAATAAAATAGGTGTTGGGTAAGACTTTATAGAAACGATTTAAACAATCAACCCAATAAAGCACAAATTAAAAATCATCGCAATTCTTTAAAAGTAATAACCATGGCAATAGTACTATTGCATAAGATTTATAAGAACGATATGAAAATTGTTTAAATAGAGCATTGAAATCGTTGCAATATCTTAAAAGATGAGATTTTTACATGGAATTTTGTGAATTTTCAGTTGTTGGAATCAAAGTTCTCGAGTTTATAATATCTGTTGAATTATTCAAACAACTAATTTCTATTTTATTCCAAAACGACATATGTACTAGAATTCAATTTCTTATGAGAAAATTATGTTTCTTCCATCAATTTCTTGCCTATTTACGGATACTAATATAGCCAATAAGTCAATTATATTTTACTCGAGATGCATGGTACATTTATTCAACACGTCTTCGACATTAGCTGAAGAATTCTTGAGTCACTTGCTAAAAAATAAAAATGGGATAGTATAGAGAGAACACTGAGACAATTAGATTTAAACTAGATGCTTGATGTGTTGATGAAGTATTAGAGAAATGTGATGTTGATGATCCCCAAATGGGTCCAAAATTCTTCATTTGAACTGGTCTTCATTCCAGCTATAGACACAAAAGTTAATTTGGGGCGAGTTTTATTTGATTTGGGGTAAATTGATTTGACTTGAATGAGTGGAGTATTTTAAAATTAGTTTAAGTTAATTATAGGGTGACCAATAGATGATTGTCACGTCATTAATGAATTCATTAATTGAATTTAAATTGAGAACCGTTAGAAATAAAGGTAGTATGGAGCTCAAAGGTAAATATGAAGAGTATTTGAGGGCTAATAGGTGGAATGAGGATAGTTTTATACCATTTCTAATAGTTTAAAAATATTTTAGGTCCTTTTCTATTTTAAGTTTAATATCAGTGGTGCTTGCGGCTCTAATTTAGGTAAAGGAGAAATTGAGGGATATTCAAAGGCAAAAATAAAAAATAAATACCATATTTCAACAAAATCCGGAGCCAAAAGGACAAGAAAATTGATCAAAAATTTCAAACAGGCAACAAAATTGAGTTGAGAACCAAAAGGACAACATTTAGACTGCCTAACAAACGCCATGTAAATCAGGGTAAAAAAGGAGGCGCGAGTTGTCAACGTCTTGTAAGACTCATGACTGTTACACCTTAGCCAAAAGGGCAAGAAAATTGGCCAAATATTTCAAAAGGGCAACCAAATTTAGTTGAGAACCAAAAGTGCAACATTTAGACGGCCTAACAAACGCCGTGTAAATCAGGGTAAAAAA
>NW_006240577.1:3413-4320 GCF_000226075.1 Solanum tuberosum
AGAGCAAGGCACAAACTTCTATGCGCCTTATAAGGCGCGAGCTGTCAGCGTCTTGTAAGCGGCTGTTGTGCCTTGTATGACGCATAGAAGTTTGCGTCTTCCCCTTAATATAAAACAAAAACTTTTTAGATTAAATGTGTTTATGTTGTTTTAATCTTTCATTCTTTAGTATGTCTTTACATGCAACTTAGAAACAAATTTTGACCTTCAATATGTGTCCGCAAATCCTTGTAATCATTAGAATTCCCCACGTAACCATTTGTTGATGAGTTGTGTTGTTTCCTGGAAGGACTAGTCCTCAGGTTACTCCTTGACAATTTGCTAGCAGACATTACGGTGATAAAGAGTACACCAACAACAACCCTTTTGAATAAATTAACTGCGGGCAAAGAAAAACAATTATGGCGAGGTTCAACCATCCTCTTAGCTAAGGATTCATTAACAAGTTTAACCTTTGTAAGAAAATAAACAAAATAATAAACTTGTTAATAATGTACCAGAATGTGAAGGAACGGAGCACATGTGTTGATGTACCTTGAGGTTAGGATAGTTAATAGTGATTAGTAGTTAAGTTAATTATTCTGTTATTCTGTTATTCCGTTAACCAATAGTGTAAAGGAGTAGGGTCAGTTTATTACAATGTTAGTTAGAGTTGGTTGAGTTTGTAAACTGTATATATACAGTACTCTCCATTCAGTTGAAAGTGATGAAAGTATTTTTTTTCCTCTTCTTCTTCAAGTGATCTTCTTCCTCTTGCATTATAGATATGCTTCGATCATATATTTAGTAACTTGACATGGTATCAGAGCTGTTGTGCTATTTTTTTTCCTAATTGTTGTGTATTTCAGGATCTCTCATCTAGTCTAGGAAGGTGAGGGAGATTGATAAGAAGGAAGGAGGCCTTTAT
>NW_006240578.1:0-4318 GCF_000226075.1 Solanum tuberosum
AAATCGAGGTCAGAATCTCTACTACGATTTCATAGATGAAATGTATATCAATAGGATCATGATACGACTACTATAACGATACATATACTTACTTGATTAGATTTATGGAGTGTGTTACTCATACTATTGACCTGATCTGCGAATGAATCACTTTGGATGAGAGACTGAACGAATTTGATAGTGTATTGTAGTTACTTTATGGCAGAAGTATGTAAGCTATTTGAGTACAATCTTCTCGAGAGGTATGTTGTATTCTAGTGGTGGATTTAACAGACTTTCAAGATGTGCTGCTAGTGGTATATAGAAACGGATACGTCGATTGTAAGTGTGAATAGTAACTACTTAAGGAGTTATCAATTGTATCACATGCTCATATAATAAGATTTGATGTTGCATTCATATTTGAGAAACCAACTAGCTTGTTACTACGGACGAATGGGTTAAGTATTATTTATAAGGAAGCTTTGAGTGGTGGATCTTTGATACAATATTAATGTGTTTAGGTTGTGAAGTGTATCTCGAGGATTTTAAATGAGTGGTGATTTCATTGTAAGTTCCATGGAAGTGGATCGATATTAAGATGACAAGCTTATGGGTAAAGAAAATTCCAACGAGTATACTTGTATGAAGGTAATTGAGAATTCTAGTAAGAAAATGTGTATAAAATTGTGTTAGTCTTTTGAATTTGATTGATATAGTTGAGTTTGAGATGTCATGTTGATGAAAAAGGTTGAATTCATGGTGATGACAAGGGTTAACTAAGCATGATGGTAATAAGGTTTTATGATGAATTATGGTTGGAATGCAACTATATGATAAGGTTTGTTGGTTAAAAGGATTTTGTATGGTAATGATGATTTTTGAGTATCTAAAGTTATGATTTGCTACTATTTGGTAGGTAGTGTGGTTTTATGGAAAGTTGTATGAGATGTTGGGACACCACTCGAATATAATAGAAAGGAGCTACAAACATAATGAAAGAATTAGTGGCATGTAGTTTAGCTTTCAGAGCGAGGAGAGAACTAGAATATTTACTTTGATTGCAAGGGTTAAAGATGTATCTTCAGAGGAATTTAGAGAATTCGGTTTAGAGACACGTGGTTCCATCTGTTTTGCTCTGGTTAAGGTGATAATGTTACGTGTCATTCATATGGATTAAAAGCTATTTGATAAAATTTGAGAAAAAATGTACATACGTTCAACTCGAGTGATGATAAGTTGTTTTTTGTGGTTTTGAGTTGGTAAAGAGTACGATTGAATTTTTAACGAAAGAAATGCTAAGGTCGATGGAGGAACGATCAATGATAAACTAAGATACATGAATTCATAAAAATCTTCGAGGTATGAATTAATGTTGATAGATAATGGGATTATGTTACACAATTGGATTCAAAATTCAAGTTTTTCATTGTGAGTTTAGGTTTGTGGTAGTGTGTTTTGTCAAGGTATGGATTGGTAAGGTAAGAAGTGATCGATCGCATTGAGTATGAAGCATTTGGAAGGACAAAAAATTTGAGTAGTAAATTTGGTTACTTTGATTGTTATACCTAAATGGGGTTTCACTTAAGGTTTTGATTTAGAGTATAAGTTAAGCTTTCATGGATTATTGGTCAAATGATAAGATTGGTAAGCGAGTCAGCGAAAGAAACAAGATTTTGGTGTATTAAAGAGTTCAAGGTATTTGAAATTTGTGTTATAAGAGTAATTTAAGAAAGGTGAAGGAATAAAACCTCTAGTATAGACCCTTGGTTCAGAGTTGAAGGTTGTACGAATTTTCACCTTTGAGTTCAGATATGACTATGAGATGTGAAATGGTTCAACATAGACTTACTAGAGATTTATCAGCAACTTTTATGACGATTGGGTGTTGATTTGAGTTGAAAATAGTGACATGTGTAAGATTCTGTGTTATTATGTGGGGCTAAATCGTTGAGATTAAGGTAGGTGACTTATGGATGCGCAACAGTATGGACCTACAGTTATACATGGTTATTGAGGATTTTTTTAGAGGGTTGAAACTACTCTTTTAAATGGGACTACACAGACTAGTGTGATGTGTTACATAAACACTTGATAGTAAATAGATGTTATGTGCTCATAGTATATAGAATTATTGGGGTGAACAAGAATTTCTCTAAGTTTTGGCGTGAGGTATATGATTATTTGAATAGTAGTTGAAACTTGGTATGTGAATGATTGCCTGAAGTTGACATTGGGTGTGATCCAATTATTGTACCTCGATGAAAAAGTATTATCAGATTTGAAATTTGTGCTATTAGTCTTGGGTATAACCCATATCTGTCATGTAATGCTTAAATGGAAATAGAGGGAGCCATATTTTGAAATTTTTAGAGGATACAATGTGTTTGCTAAGAAGACTTTGATACTAGTGACAGTTTGAGAGTAAGGTAAATGGCTAGTGTAGTTATGATGTTTGTTGGTATTAATAGTGTTAGCTTCAATGGAGTACTGTGAGAAGTATGTGGGGTTTAATGAATCGAGTAATTGTAATATTGTAATGGAGATCAGACTGGTTGATTGTGGGTGGCTAAAAATTGAGAGATAGAGTAAGCTGAATGGAATTTTATTTATATGGGAACTATGGAAGGAGTATCTTGTGTTATTCGACCTTGCTTCCGTATATTCTTATGTGACCACCTTCTTCATATTGGACATTATGATTCACTGCTTATGCTACTTGTGTTTCCACATCTATAGGTGAATCTCTAGTGGTGGATCGGGTGTACCGATCCTGTGATTTCCTCTTGGAAGGATAGGATGCTTGGAAAGACTTGGTCATTTTAGATATGAAATATTTGGTGTTTTCTTGAAGTACTTGAAGTATTCCAGTGGTTCTACAAGCACACTTTGCTTATGAGAATTTATAGGAGAGCTACCATGAATATTTACAGTTGTCCGACATACTTAAGATTTAATCCATCATCAGTATCGCGTTCCAGCTATGTGTGGTTGAATGTGGTGACCATAAGGTCTAGTTCTACCATTCTTAAGGGTTGTCTACGATCACATCAATCTACTAATCTAGCATTCTGATAGTGTTGTTAGAGACTCTGTATACTTGGGCGTATCGCTTGCTAGGTGGTTACTTGATCTTGTTCTTCTTTGGGTTAGATAAGTTTGATTCTCCCTTGGTGAGTACCTAATGTCTAAAGATCGGATTTTTATAATTTAAGCTCGTGAAAAGATTGTGTTGTGAGGAGGAAATCTTGATAAGATCTATGATTGTTTGTGCATTATGAGTATGTGATGGTTGGTTCAGGTTCACTTTTGGTTGTAGCCGGTATCGATTCAGAATGTTATCGTAGTTATGTGAGAAAAGATTTGTCATGTTGTTTATGTTATGGTTTAGAGAGTTTTGGTTCAGATGGAGTTCATTAGTTAATTTGTGACTTGATAATCATCCTTGATTTATAGATCTTCCAAAATTTGATTGGAAAGTTCAGTTCTTAGTGGTTGATCTTGATGGAATTGTTTTAAGAAGGAATTCACTTAGAGAGATGAACATTGAATGGTAGGTCATAGCTTAGGCTTTTGATAACGTCGCTCATTCTTCCTTCTCCTTCATTATGTTCGAGGACGAACATGATTTTTAGTGGTGGATAATGTAATGACCCAGAAAGTCATTTTTGAAAATTTTGAATATTCGTATAACCATAGTTAATTTATTGACGGTTATTTATTAAATAACTAATTTTAGTTAATGCTTAATGGGTCAAGTTTATAATTTAATTAATACCATATGCCACTTGACCCATATATGAAAATAAATTATTAGGGTTGAGAATTTTTGGGTCATAATTTAAGAAAAGAAAAGGAGTCAAAAACTAACCTAAGCAGACGTACATGAGAGGAAAGGAAAAGTCGACGGAAATATTTGGAGCAGCGTCCAACGACCGCCAATAGGTACGAAGCTTTCCTATCAAATATAATAAATTATAAATGTTAGAAGATTAAGGGGAATTCATTGATATCATTAATGATAGATAGAGCAGAAAGAAATTGGGTTGAACAATTTGTGCTGATTCAACGTGAGTTTTTTTTTAATAATTGTTATGAATTTTCTTAATGACCAATGATTAGGCAATGATTCCAATTTTAAGGCAATAGCAACTTTAAATCTTAGAGAAATTATTGTTCTTGTGTTTGGCAGATGTTGATCAAGCTTGCCAGTGGGTTGTCGTTGCCCAATTAGGATAGTCATTAGATAATTGCATGCAGCCAATCATTGGAGTATAATTAGGATTAACCATTGGCCAAAACAAGTAAGAAAATTGATGGTAATTGGAAACCGAAGCAC
>NW_006240579.1:0-4314 GCF_000226075.1 Solanum tuberosum
TTAAGCGCGCT
This sequence comes from Solanum tuberosum, assembly GCF_000226075.1. NCBI lineage: Eukaryota > Viridiplantae > Streptophyta > Magnoliopsida > Solanales > Solanaceae > Solanum > Solanum tuberosum. The sequence continues at coordinate 12 of NW_006240579.1, forward strand.
TAAAGCGCGCCTTTGATAACACTGGTGTAGCCCCACTTGTTCCTGTGGTTTAAAATGCTATGCCTGATTATACTTTTTTGTGTCATTCATCAGTAAACCTTTCCCAAGTAATTAACTTGTGTAACAAGAGTTTAGATGAGATAACAAATGTGAATGCCAAATTGATGGGTAGGTGAACCTCTTGAGTGGTATATTGGACCATTGAGTGTTTAAGTAGAACAATTAATTAGGTAGGAGGATCAGGATAAAACTTTTATGGCGGATGATACAGAAGAAATTGGTAGAGTGGATTAGGAAGAAACTCTTGAAGTGGATGTTGAACAAATTGATAGATTATATGAAGAAAAAACAAATAGATTGGAGGAGGAAACTATCGACGTGGAAGAGGAAGGAAATAATGGTCGGCAAAAATGAAACTACTAAATTGGGGAAAGAATGTATTACAAGTGTAGATGTGGAGGCCATCATGACACGATCAAGAAAAAATAACCCAAGTAGGTTTAAGAGTTTCCCTTATATGCTACAGAGGTCTGAGAAAGGAGGAAATGAGAGGCTCCAAAGAAGATGAAGAATTAAACAAGGAAAAAGAATACTATTGGGCCTATAGATAAAGATAAAGGATCCTAGAAAAAGGATCCTACTTCTCACTAGAAGACAGAAGCTAAGCATTATCCCATACGATGAGATGCTTTTGACACTAGCTTTGACGCTGGATGGGGATGTAGAAGGTTGAAAAGAGAGAAAGAACCAAAGTTTAGAATTTCGATGGGCCACATCTCAAAGAGGAAAGGGTTCCTCCAGACGTGCCTAGGGAAAGTTCGAGAGGAGGGTGACTTTGCCTGACCCTATTGCTAGTTGGACAGTAAAGACCTGGTGCATGAATCCATGGATCAGAGTAGCAAGCATGGGTGACTCGACTTCTCTTTTTTGATTCCCTTAAGATGGATGGAAGATAATTTTCCTAGCCTCACAAGTGGTTGGAGACAGTTGCATTAAAAATGCTTCAGAGGAAAGAAGAACTGGGTAATGAATGTTGCCAGAAATAGGGAGACCCAGCTTTAAGAAAATTACATATCGGTAGAACTTTTGCCAAATAAGATGAAATAACACTCGGATGAAGTACACGTGAAGAGAAAGCGCTCCTGCCTGAGCACCTTGCTAGTAGGATCTCAACTTTAATGCGTGTGTGTGGGGGTGGGGTGGGATTGGGGGTTAAAAATAGCCAGTGCTGGTGGTTCTTGAAGATTATTCGATATCTAGATTGCTTTAGAGTATAGATCAGTAGTAAATTAGAATTGATATCTAGTGATATCGATTTATTTAGTTAGGTTTTATTGCTGAGATTATGACTAGAATTGTACCTTGTGAAAGTTAAAGGCTAATTATTCTTATTATGTCACGGTATGTATTGACTATTGCACAAGATACACTGATAGTAGGTGTGAATTTTATTGGTGTTGACAGTTGAACAGATGAAACTGATGCTATGATCCAGTTTCTCTTCATGGTCTACTTCCTGCTCTTTTTTTTAATGAAAAAACATAACATAGAAGTGAAATTGTTATTTATTCCACTAATGATTTATTCACCATTAGATTGAAGTCAGATGCGTTCTCACAAGCTTCATCAGCTCAAATGACCAACTAATAGTTGTTCTTACCAAGAAGATTACAAAGAAAATAGGATTTAGATACTCCTTATAAAAAAAGTTGATTGAAAACTAGTTTCTTCCTTTATTTTTCCTCGTGTTTGATTAGTCTTTTGCTCCTTCTATAACTTGTACAAAACGATTAGGGTGGTTTATATAAGGATGATATTTGCATCACACAAGATTCAGGCTTGTCGAACTAGAGCTGGAGGAAGTGGGAATTGGAAGCTTAGGAATGAGGAATCTAGCAAGGTGGACATCAACTAGAGATCAGATCAGCTGGACTGAAATTTCAAAACTATTGGGAATTGGGTGTGCAATAAAACTAGAAAGAACAGTTTCTGTATTTTCCATACTTGGGCATGTGCGTGATGCTGTTTTTGTTCTTGGTTTAAATAATAAGGGTCACATACACCTCATGGAAAAGAAAAGAACTCTTATTAAGTTTACAAAATTTCAGAACAAAGTTACCTACTTGTGTTACTCTTAGAAAAGATTACTCTCCATCCCGTGGACATTTGATAGGAATTGGGTTCTGGGATTATTAAAGTAATGGTTTCCTTTTCTTCATCATCATGTTATTGCACTTTCATATGTATGTTATTGCACTTTTTGGATTAAACTTTTATTAGCTGGATTATGCTTAACATGATTGGCTGCATGAATTGGTGAATTTGATAATATATACCTATTTCAAGGATATAATTTAACTTGCTCTTAGTGGCCACTTTTTCATTCTAAGAGTCTGGCATGAGTTGATTGACTTCTGATGATTGACATGGATGACATGGCTTAGGGGATGCGGTTTTCTAGGTCGAGAATACAAAGGAAGGCAAGGTGTGACAATCATGAGATGCAGAATCTCCACGCACTTGGTACTTATTTTCTTATAGTTTCTTTGATTTTGCTTTTCCCTCTTTTGCTACTTATGGGAACAATGTATTTTCAATCCGTAGAGAATAACCATGTCCAACAGCAGATAGCATCACTTCAGTTCAAACAGTATCCAGATCTTCTTGCTTTCTATAAATATGGTCTTGGATAACATGCTTCTTAGTTCATTTTCTTCTTGTTGATATTGTGATCAAAACTTTCTCTGTCCCTTTTGGTTAACTGGAGAGTGGCAATGTGATTTGTCATTGCGATCCTGGTGGTCTTTCCTCACTAAATTTGGGGCAACCATTTTGTCTCTTGATTCTCACCAATATTTTTTCTCACCTTGTTAGTCTAGTTCAAGTAGGCATTACAGTTTGGTCATTTAAGGATACATATTATGTTTGAATAAGGATTACTTCATCCCATATTTGTTATTGGGTTTTACTGATAGGCTTTAGGATAATAGTTTCATAGCGAAGTATTGATACTGTCGCTTCTGGCCTTCTTGTGTCGTGCCAAATAAAAGTTTGTTGTCTCTTTTCTTATTTGTAAGCTTTATTCATGCTTTAAAAGGAATGACCTTATCAAAAATCTCTGAATATATTACCCCACCATACAGACGTACTGCACATACTTAATACAACAAAACATTTGCCTAGACTCAAACACCCTGTCGGCGACAGCCATATTTAGTCACTGAATTCAGATGTACATAAAATTATGTCAAGCTAGATAAAATAAGGTGATTTAGAAGGGAACTAACTACAGAAATATATATTTTGATTAACCCATCACATGAAGTATTGCATCTTTGTCTACATACCCATACCCGTTCAATGGATAGAGTTATATTTGATATGGTAATGTCCAAAAGTAGCTGAGGTGGCAGATGTTCTCAACCATTACTTTCAAATAAATCCCCTTCCATCATGTTCCCGTCATCAACATTTTCTGGTTTATTGTGAACTTAATCGTTTGTTTGGAAACTAGGGAAAGTAGAACTTTAAAAGGAAAGGAAGAGAAGAGGGAAGATTGAGGGGAAAACACTTGTTTTTGCTTTTGATTTTTGGGGATAGCAAATCAAGAATATTTTCTTTGTTCGTTTGGTTTGAATGAAAAATAAGAGAAACCAGAAAGTGTACCTCTTTTGCTTCTTTTTGAATTTAATCATGGACCCTATGAGAAAGTGCTATGGTTGCATCAAAATAATGACATTAGTGAGTTGGTCTTGAAAAGATTCTAGCATTTTGTTACACCCAACTACACTGTAAATAGTGTGCACCTCCAAAAAATCTGTGTTCTTACTGTGACTTAACCCACACAATTTGATGCTAAATGGTCATCTATTTGGGACAATGAAACATTTTCCGAATATGGCAAGACTTGTTCCACTCATTTTTTTTTTGGACGGATCCAAATAGAGATAGAGCTTGGTAGTTTAACTACTTTCCTCGCAGATGATGCAACAATTAGCACTGCAGTGGCCTCATACTGTCTTCTAAATTGCATTTGCATTGCTCAATCACCACTTTTTATTTTTTTCTAATGACCACGGTGTCCAGCCACCTTTCTCAATCGCCACTTTACTGCTGTTACCTATTGGCTATTCGGGATTCTCTTTCCAGGTTGCATTTTCTAGCTTCTATTCTAATGATCAAATGAGGTTTCCTGGGGAGTAGGATCTTGTGTGCCATTGAAAAATCTTATCTCTTGTTAAGTGAATCTTTTGTATATTCAATTTTTGTTGCTTCAACTCTCTCATTTAGAAGTCTAAAATCT
>NW_006240580.1:0-1561 GCF_000226075.1 Solanum tuberosum
TACAAGTACAAGGGTCCACCAGACCATTCTGCCTATTTCATATAGTGAATGAAATTACATTTGTTGAATTTAAACAATGAAAAGATTTTTACTAAGGAAGTAGAAGCATAATAAAAAACAAATAGTATTTTCAAAGTAAGAAACTACATATTTATATACGTAATATTAAAATATGAGTTATAGAAGGATATAAGTGAAAAAAATATATTTTTTTAAAAAATAATATGGCATAAGGTTAACACAATAACGATAGACATGAACAAGAAAATGAAAAATATATAAATAAAATAACTTCAATGTAAACGAATAAATATTTAAATTTGAGATAAGAAAGTATTCTGAAATACTAAAAAAATAAATACTATATGAATAAGATCATGTAATTGAAATCTTACTAAATAATGACAAAAATAAAAATGATTAATTGAAAAAATATTCAAGAAACATATTTAAAATAAAATTCAAATTTTCATGTTAATATTTTCGTTTTAAAGATAAAAATCAAACTTTTATATGTAATTAATTTAAATTCGAAATTTAATAATAACATTATTATTTATTTGAACTATAAATGAAAAGTTGGTAAAAATATCGTTGTAGAAAAAGAATTAAATAAAGAGGAGAACGTTAATGTATAACGAAACCATGCAATAGATAATATCATGTAGCTTAATTCTTAATGCATAAAATCTGAATATCTAATATAATGAAATAAATTTAGCAACATAATAAAAAATTCAAAAGTACTAAAATTTCATATAGGCATTTTTATAAACTTAATTTAATTAAATATAAAATTATATGTTAAAAATAAAATGAAAGAAATTTTTTGTATCTTATCACATGCATATAATATAAAAAGATAATCCTTACAAGTATCGATACTTTTTCAAAAGCTTTAAACATTGAAAAAACATAACATTTCTTCTTATATTTTGAATACAAAATTTCAATCTAACACTATTAATTAATATAATCTTATTTCGATTACTAAAATCCTATCTGACAAAACTATTTAAAATACACAATATAAAATTATTTACAAAAAGAGTGATAAAGATAAAATAAAAATATTTGCACTGTGAATTCGTTTCAAAACTAAAGTAACAAAATGAAATAATACAAAAAAAGTGTTATTAATAATTTAGACAAAAAAGAATTTGTAATGACTCGGACCTGAAAAGTCATTTTTGATAATTTTAAATAGTCATTTAACTATAGTTAATTAATTTGCGGATAATTTGATTCTTCTTAATAATAATGCGCCAAGTCTGAAACATTAAATTAGGTTAATAGGAATTATTACTTTTAATACATAATGAATTTAAAAAATAAAAAAATAAAAGGAATGCTTGAGTGGCGGCCGAATGCGAGAATTGGAAAACTGCACAATCAGGTAATGCTAAATCTTTGAGTTTCTATAGCTGGATTGGAATGGAATAGTGTTGGATTCTGAAGGGTGATTAGGGCGTCATGCGGAAGCTTGCAATTTGCAAATCATATGGTTGATAAATCAGATAACAAAAACTTATACTAAAAATCAAAATATTATTATATCAAA
>NW_006240580.1:3791-4309 GCF_000226075.1 Solanum tuberosum
TCAAAATTCAATTTTAAAAAATTTCATATCTAGGACAGATTTAATATTTTTAAAAAAAACTAATTTATACCTTTTTTTTTTAAATGCATTTATATAAACACGGACAAAATGTCATCTATTTTTATATAAAAACGCTGACAAATGTCATCACAAAAAAAAGTCTATTTTATTTTTATTATCGTATAAAAAATAGCTTTTTAATATCGTATAAAGCGGTTTTTTAAATAACTTTTAAATCTGCTTCTTTTTTTTTTGGATGCTGATTTTTTTTTAAATAAAAGTAGTATTGAAAAAAAAAACTGAATTTGTTTAGCAGATTTTTAAAAAGTACATAAACGGTTTAAATTCTTAAAAAAAGTTTTAAAAATAAATTTTAAATTTCAAAAGAATTCAATCACACGGTTTGCAAATCTCTCTAATAAATGAGTTAACAAAAAAACGGTTACAGAATTGAAACTATTTATATTACTTTACTCTTATTTAGAAGTGAGAGTTGGAAAGGACCAACACTGCATTAA
>NW_006240581.1:0-4303 GCF_000226075.1 Solanum tuberosum
CTCTTCTAGTAGCTTCTGTAAATCGTGTTTCTGTTCATGGTATCAGAGCCATACACAGTGACGAGCTGTGATAGGTGTTTTAGGTTGAAGAATCAGAGAATTGCTTTGTCAATTCACAGATTCGAATCAGAGAGTTGCTTTATCAATTCACAGATTCATCAGATTCTCAGTTGATCTGCAGATTGGAGTTCACGTCTGGTATTAACTGAGTTTGATTCTTATTCCGCAACAAGTTTGATTACTATATCTCCAGATCGAGTAGCTGAAGAACTAAATCAAGGTATCAACAATGGAGAAGTTGCTGGTTCTGGTTCCTTCGCTTTGCCTTCTAATGCAGTCTTATCATCTCAAGGTACTGATTATAATCATCCTCTGTTTCTTAGTCCTGCTGATGTGAGTGGTGTTAGCCTTATCTCTTTTCAATTACTTGGAATTGAGAATTATACATTGTGGAATCGATCTATTACACTAGCTCTATTGGGGAGAAATAAGATAGGATTGGTGGATGGATCCTGTAGGAAGGAAGTTTATGGTGAAGAACTGTGGGGGCAATGGGAGAGGGTAAATGCCATTGTATTGTCTTGGTTAATGAACTCAGTCTCTAAGAGTCTTCTTAGTGGTGTTGTTTTTGCTTCGAGTGCTTTGCAAGTTTGGAATGACTTAAAAGAGAGATTTGATAGAGTAGATGGCTCTAGAACATATAGTCTTCACAAAGACATTGTAACATTGCAACAAGGTACTAATTCAGTTTCTGAGTATTATACAAGACTTAAAACTTTGTGGGATGAGTCTGAACTTTTAGTGCCTGCACCTTGTTGCAACTGTGATAAATCAAAAGGATTTGTGGTTCACATGAATAGGCAGAAGTTGTATCAGTTTTTGATGGGGTTAAATAAGTCCTTTCAACAGGCCAGAAGTCAGATTCTGATGGTAAATCCTCTACCTACTATTAATCATGCTTATGCTATGATAGTAGGAGATGAAAGCCAAAAAGCAGTGATGTCTCACAGCAATAGCATGGGAATGAACACAGTTAGTGCTGACTCTGTGGCTATGTATTCTAACCTCAGGTGTAAATCAGAGGTTCAAGAGGAACTCAGTCTTGATTTGTGATTTTTGTAAGTGTAAAGGTCATAGCAAGGAGTATTGCTACAAGATCGTAGGGTATCCACCTGATTTCAAGTCAAAAAGGAAGCCACCAGGTACTGCATCAGATGGTACTCCTGATCAGGTTCACTTCTCCTATGGTATGAATACTAATGTGCAGGTACCAGGATGGGGAAGAAAATCTGATAGCTCTCAGAGTGATCATGGTGTATCAGGTCCTTCCAATTCTTCTAAGTTGCTGAGTCAAGCTGAACTGGAAGTGAAGCAGTTGTTGAAGGGTTGCACTTTCACAAAGGATCAGTATGATCACATTCTTAAAGGTTTTCAGCACAAGACAGACATTGCCTCATTGGATTGTAATGCTACATCTGTTGTTGCTCACACTGCAGGTAACTCATTACATGTTCCTGATATTAACAGAGTGTGGATTGTAGATACGGGTGCTACTAACCATATGGTATCTGATTTAGATATGTTTATCAAAGGCACTGTTTCAAAATTAGAGGTTCCTAAGGTTGTGTACTTACTTAATGGAGACAGTACTCATGTGACACATGTAGGCTCATGTACATTAGGAGATAATGGTATTATTTCCAATGTGTTGTATCTACCTGACTTCCAGTACAATTTGATGTCTGTCAGCAAATTAACAAAGGAGCTAGACTGCTCAGTTACTTTCTTCCCTAACTGCTGTGTTCTCCAGGAGCTTTACAGTGGAAAGGTGAAGCAAATTGGTGAAGAAACAGGTTGTCTGTATACTCAAAAGCTTGTCCGGGATATAGCTTTAAATGTGTCTCAAGTTTCTACAGATATGGAGTTGTGGCATCAAAGGCTAGGACATGTCTCTTCTGGTGTCCTTGCTAGAATGTTTTCCATAAATAAAGAAAGTCAGTGTAAGGTGTCTAAGTGTTTAGTTTGTCCTTATGCCAAGCAAACTAGACTTAGTTTTCCTACTAGCAGTATCAAGAGTTGTGACTGTTTTGAGTTGATTCATGTAGACCTCTGGGGTCCATATAATACAGCTACTTTTGATGGAAACAAGTATTTTCTTACTATAGTGGATGACTTCTCAAGAATGACTTGGTTGTTTCTTCTTAAACATAAATATGATGTTTGTGCTTCCTTACAAATGTTTGTGCAATATGTTCATAATCAATTTGCCAAAACTGTTAAGACAATAAGGTCTGATAATGGCACTGAGTTTGTAAACTCTACTTGTGCAAGCATGTTCCAAAAGTTAGGTATTATACATCAGAGATCTTGTCCATATACACCCCAGCAGAATGGGGTGGCTGAAAGAAAACACAGGCATCTCCTTGAAGTTACAAGAGCACTCAGATTTCAAGCAAAAATTCCTATCAAGTACTGGGGGCATTGTGTCTTAGCAGCAACCTACATATCAATAGACTTCCTAGCAGTGTACTTGATTTTCAAACTCCCTATGAGAGATTATATGGTAGCAAACCATTACTGTCTCAGTTTAAGACTATTGGTTGTTTATGCTTTGCCAAAAGTCTTACTGAACATGATAAGCTAATGCCTAGAGCCAGGTCTGCTATTCATATGGGGTATTCAGCAACACAAAAAGGGTACATTCTTCTGGATCTTCACACTAAAGTTTTTTTTGTAAGCCGAGATGTTATGTTTAGAGAGGACATGTTTCCCTTTGCATATGATAAACATTCTGGAAGACAACAGTTATTCCCAGATATACTCCAAGGCAGTTCAGATGTCAGTTTTCAAGAGTTGTCTCAGCCAGCTTATGTCTTTCATAATCCTGAGCATGAAGGTTCTGAACCTGACCTTGCAAATCAGGAGCTTGAACAACTTGGTGATCCAGAACATGTTCAGCTTATGCCTGAGAATTCAGTTGATCACTTGACTGAAGTTTGTGATCCTTTAGCAGAACCAAGCTCAGGTAGTTCTACTTCTGGTACTGACACTCTTATGGATTCTAGTCAAGAGGGTCCACTAGGTGTTGTATCACCTGAGATCAGAAGGTCCACTAGAACTAAGCAGTCTCCTGCTTGGCTGACAGATTTTTTTACACAAAAGGCAGTGAAGTATCCTATGGGCAATTATGTGAGCTATAACCATCTCTCTTCTTTTTATCAGTGTTATATTGCTGCTTCTTCCTCACTGAAGGAACCTAGTACATACTCTGAAGCTGTGTCAGATCAAAGGTGGATAGATGCTATGCAGTTGGAAATTCAGGCATTAGAAAGCAACAATACCTGGGTGGTTACTGATCTTCCTCACGGAAAGAAACCTATAGGTTGCAGATGGGTATATAAGATTAAGTATAAGGCTACTGGTGAAATCGAGAGGTTCAAGGCAAGGTTGGTGGCTAAAGGCTACAGTCAACAAGAAGGCATAGATTACAAGGAGACTTTCTCACCTGTGGTTAAGATGGTCACAGTGAGATCTATAGTCTCTCTTGCAGCATCTCGAAAATGGCATATTCATCAGATGGATGTCTTTAATGCTTTTTTTAAAGGTGATTTAGAGGATGAAATTTATATGCGACTCCCTCAAGGTTTTGTCAGTCAAGGGGAGAAGGTTTGTAGACTGACTAAGTCCCTATATGGTCTCAAACAAGCACCAAGACAATGGAATCACAAGCTGACTGAAGCTCTTATTTCTCTCAAATTCAGACAGAGTCAGTATGACTATTCCTTGTTTATTCGAGATTCAGAGGCTGATATAGTCATTGTACTTGTATATGTAGATGATATGTTGGTTACTGGAAGCAGTCTGAAATTGATTGAAGAGACAAAGCAAGCCTTACAGAAGTGTTTCAAAATGAAGGATCTAGGTGAACTAAAGTATTTTCTGGGCATTGAGTTCACTAGGACAGAACAAGGCATACTTATGCATCAAAGAAAGTATATCTTGGAGCTTATAGCTGCAGTAGGAATGTCAGCAGCAAAGCCTGCAGCCACTCCCATTGATGTTAATATCAAGTTAACATCAAAACAGTATGATGAGCAAATAAAGGACAAGAAGAATTCTGAAGATCAGCTGGTGGATCCAACATCATATCAAAAGCTAATTGGGAAATTGTTGTATCTTAACATGACAAGACCAGATATATCATTTAGCACTCAGACTCTAAGTCAGTTTCTACAGCAGCCAAAGAAGTCACATATGGATGCAACTGTAAGAGTGGTGAGATATCTCAAGAAACAGCCTGGAC
>NW_006240582.1:0-4289 GCF_000226075.1 Solanum tuberosum
AGGGACGTAGTCAACGCGAGCTGATGACACGCGCTTATGTATTAAAGTGGTATTTCCAACTCCAAATCCATTTTGTTGAATCAAATCATTTTCACATGCCCATTTAAGGAACAAAATTCCTTATCCAAAATTGGGGGAAACTTAAAATTGAACGGGATAAAAGCTGTTTATCATAAAATTGATTATCTAACATTAAAATTGACATTCATATATGCATTATCAAGCTATTTCGAACTCAAAAATTAATTTTCTTTTATCAGATTCTTAGCAATAAAGAATTATAATTTTCTTCAAAAATTGGGGGAAATTCAAAATTGAATGGGTTAAAAGACGTTTTTCAGAAAATCGGCGGGTCCAAACCGCCGTTAGGCAGTTTGTTCGCGTAGATCTCGAAAAAATAACCAAATTGAAAAAAAAAATCGCTTGAAACGGACATCCGAGGCAAAAGTTATGACTGTTTGAAGTTTCACAAATTTACAACTACTTTTTATGAGTTTCAATCTTTAATTCACTGAAATTTCAAATGATCGTAACTTTGGGCTCAAATATTTGTTTGACGCGATTTTTTTTTTAATTCTAGGTTTTTTTTTGAGATCTATGTGGTCAAATCCTTAATTTGGTTTAGTTTTTTTTTAATCTTATTATATTTTTATTTATATAGAATAATATAAATGCAAAACTAGAAAGGTAGCTTCGTGCCTATTAGGTAAATATGCTTCGCATAAAATGTAAAGTAATTTTCTCCAACACTAAACGAAGGATGCCCAGCCCTTGGCGACCTGGTCATCCAACACTTGTTTGGATCAACACTTGTTTGGATCAACACTTGTTTGGATCTCCATCAGCAGTTTTGGCGACCTGGTCATCCAACGCAGAAGCAATCGGCGACACGCCGAATAGAATTACTGCTCGCCAAAGTTACCCCTAATGATCTCAAAAGGGTGTATTTACCATCTTGTTAGGGTGAGAGATGTGGATTCCGAAACCCCTTCTCTAGAGTCGATTCCGGTAGGTAATGAGTTCCCGGAAGTTTTCCCTGATGATTTACCCAGTATTCCTCCTAAGCGGGAAATAGATTTTGGTATTGACCTTATACTGGATACGCTACCTATCTCTATCCCTCCTTATAGAATGACTCTAGAGGAATTGAAAGAGTTGAAAGAGCAACTAGAGGATCTGTTGGATAAGGGTTTCATTCGACCGAGAATCTCTCCATGGGGTGCTCCCATGTTATTTGTTAGAAAGAAAGATGGGTCTCTTTGAATGTTCATTGATTATCGTCAATTGAATAAAGTGACCATCATGAATAAATATACTCTTCCAAGAATAGACGACTTGTTTGACCAACTTCAAGGGGCTAGCTATTTCTCTAAGATTGATCTTCGTTTGGGTTATCACCAATTGAGGGTAAGAGGGTATGATATTCCAAAGACGGCCTTTAGAACCCGGTATAGTAATTATGAGTTTGTAGTAATGTTGTTTGGACTGACTAATGCTCCGGCGACATTTATGGAGTTGATGAATAGAGTGTTTAGGCAATACTTAGACATTTTGTGATTGTGTTTATCGATAATATTTTGATCTATTCAAGGAGTGAGGGTGAACATATGTAGGCAATACTTAGACATTTTGTGATTGTGTTTATCGATAATATTTTGATCTATTCAAGGAGTGAAAATGAACATGTGGACCATTTGAGAATTGTGTTGCAAGTTCACAAGGACCAACAACTTTTTGCAATGTTTAGCAACTGTGAACTTTGGTTAAAGTCCGTAACTTTCCTTGGGTCATATTGTGTCAAGTAAGGGTATTGAGGTAGATCCTAAGAAGACGGATGCCTCTGTGAAGGTATTGTGGAGGAATCACTTAGTTTAGGGTGATACTTGGGAGGCTGAGGCTGACATGAAGTCCCGATATCCTCATATTTTTCTTTCCTTTCCTATTCCAACTCGAGGTAATGAGTTCCTCTTGAGTTTTCTTGTTTAGGACTCATGTGTGATTTATGTGTTTCCATGATTTCCTTATGTTATGCATTTTCTTAAGGATTTTCCTCATGTTTAGTAAATACATGAGTTTTCATGAATGATTTTCCTCATGTTGTGGTGCATTGAGTATGAGTTGCCTATTTGACCTCATGAGATGAATTGATGAACATGTTTTATATGTGTCACGACCCGGGGTACACCCCGGATGCAACACGGCGTACTCGACCCCGAAGGGGTCTCATACAAGCCTCAACATACTTGAACATAAGAACATAGGAAAATAGAGAAGAATTCAAACTTTCTTTACAATCGAAGACATTTTTCATTTAAGCAAGCGAAATACTTCTAAACCTTGTCTCAAACCATCTAATACTTTGAATACAACATTAGGACCCCGCCCATACAAAAGCTCTAAACATAAAGTAAAAGACATAAGGGAAACATAATGGATTTTGTCTTCGAAACTATAAGGACTCACCAAGTCTTCATCTTCAAGCTTCTTAGAAAACTATGCTCATGTATAGAACGTCACATCTCCAAAGGCTACACTCTGGTAAAAATGGAGAAATATGGGTTAGCACACAAAAATGTACTAAGTATGATGACCATGCAAAAACATGCTTTAAAATGGACATTTTGGTCAGAAACCATGCATTATGCCAATTTTTAGAAATACCATGTACCATAGCATAAGAGACATACAATACAAGTATAATTATCATACAAGTCATATCTTTCACATTTAAACATAAATCAACATGTAAACCATTACCTACACCTTAGACCTTCACCTCAAGTAACCCTCATGCTATACCTTGTGCAATGCATGGATAGCGTCCCATACACCAAGGCACCACATTAAGGTCGCCAAAAGTGAACTTACCAGTCATTCCATTTAACCTTTACACCATATCCATACATAAGAGACATAACATTTCATAAAGCATGACAAGTGAAGATAACTCATAATATAACCCAAGTATAACATGCATATCACATTAAGCATTTAGGAGTCAACATTCTTCAATTACTTCATTTAGAGGACTTTCATACATTAGTCATTAAGAGGGCAGAGGACTCACTATGACCCTATCAAAGCCTACTCATGCAATGTATAGATGGCATCCCATACTAACACCTACACTTTATATAACCTCTCACCGTTCCATAATGCACATCTCATATGATGGGAATAAGCATTTAACCGACATAGACCATGCAAGCTAGACATGCAATCCGGTGTCATATTGCCCCACACCGTAAAGAGGTGTTCTACTTGCCTAAGGTAGAATGGTAACATTAGCTCTGATGGAATCCACTAGCTAATATCTTATGTGGGCAGATAGTTATGGGATAGGAAGATGTTCCTTGGAACTCTAACCTAACATTGGGAGAGTTTCCATCTAACCATATCCACTCGGTGCTTAGCTTACATTCCCATACATTATTTCATTCACATTGCAATAGTGTACTAGGGAGGAATGCCATAGGCCTATCGACCCATGATACATCATTACCCAAGGAAGGAATGCTATAAACTAATTGATCCATGGTACATTCAAGGACAACTCTAGATAAGAAAGGAATGCCATTAGCCTATTGATTCTAGAGTCTTCATTACATTAGATCATTTATGAAAAGAATGCCTTAAGCCTATCAATTCATGTCCATCAAGTCAAGACACATTTATTACTCATATATGAAAGGAATGCCATAGCCTATCGATTCATATTCATCAAGTCAAGACATATTCATTACTCATATATGAAAGGAATACCATAGCCTATTGATTCATGTTAGAGCATTACATCATAGAAACCCTTCACATTCTATCATCATCATTCATGAGTGTCAATTGGGAATTACTATCAACAATAACATAATTACCTTGTATACATGATCATCATTCTATCATTGAAGGATGCATAATGCCTACTAATTCTAGATTCAAAATTCACAATATAGGAACCCTTTACATTCCATCATTTTCATTCATGAGTGTCAAATTGAGAAATATCCTTTCAATACTAACACAAATACATTGAATATAAGATCATCATTCTATCATTGGATCACATGTAAATCCTTCACATTATACAACATCATGATAATACTTCAATTAATCACACTATGCCTTCAAGGCCATGATCACTATGTACATAGTATGTAAACACCTCCACCTTTGAAGTGGATGAACAATTCAATGGAAAATTCTAAACTTACATAAAATTAGGTCAAACTTACCCTTTCAAGGCCATGATCACAATTTCAATTCACCAACAATTCACCATAATTAGGCATATA
>NW_006240583.1:0-121 GCF_000226075.1 Solanum tuberosum
TCTCAATTAAATATAAAAAACAAAATTGAGAAATATTATGAATTAATTTATTTAAATCGTCTTCCGGAGGACGGTTTTGTGTAAAATAAAAAACAAAAAAATATAAATACCGACCTTCGGA
>NW_006240583.1:336-544 GCF_000226075.1 Solanum tuberosum
CTCCTGATGTCAATATTATTTAATTAACATGATTACTTTTTATTTATCTGAGAATTTAATGTGATACCGACCTCATGAGGTCAGTATTTTTTATTAAATCTAATTACTTTTAATAAAAGCGACATCCGGAGGTCGGTTTGTTTAAAATAGTCCTATTAATCATAATTTTGCTATTGTGCATAATACTAAATTTTCATTTTACACCTAC
>NW_006240583.1:714-4287 GCF_000226075.1 Solanum tuberosum
TGTAATGATGTAGAGGTGAAGAGCTAACATATAATCCATTCAAATACGAAATGTGAGATAATACTTGTAGAAATGTCATGATAACAATTAATTAATTTTTATTTTTATAATTAATTAGTTAATTATTTGTATGTATAACCTTCAATGTCTTATCTCGTTTTATGAAATAGACAATAGAACATCGTAAATTACTGTACAAAGCAAGTTCTATCAAGATTATTACGTTCGATCTTGAATGGCTGTCAAATGTAGTGATCATATCATAGACAATGACATGTAAAGGATAATTCATCGGAGTATGAAATACGTTGATTATATACTTCTCGAGTAGTTTAACAAATCAAGTCTTATATATTAGTGAATCAAATATGATAAACATTATCAATTAAAGAAATACCAATGATCAATTTAAGGAGATTTATATATAAAATTTGATATTGATAAACTTTTGTTGATCGATAAAATTAAATTTATATAATTAGGAGGTATATAATTTAAATTTATAAAATTAAATTGATCAATAAAATTAAAATTCTATTGATTTGTAGTTAAATTAAATTTATAATATATATATATATATATATAACTTTAATTAATAAAATCGACCTCAAGAAGTGAGTTTATATTAAAATATATTAATAAATACCGACCTTAAGAGGTCGGTATATTTAAATTATTATTTTATTTAAATAATATCGACTTCATGATGTCGGTACTTATTAAATATTTTTAAATATAGATAATTATTTTAAAAGATACCGACATCCCGTGTTCGGTAAATAACACTTCTTTTAAAAAAAGAATGATAATCTCAAAACCCTAAGTCATCTCTTTCACTTCTAAACCTATCACTCCTCTCTCACACTGCGCCCACCTCCACCCCCGCGCGGCGCCCACTCCCACCATCCCCGACCGGCGCTGCCTTGATCGACAGCAGGTCGCGCCACCATCCCCGACCAACGCAATAGGAGGTCGCAGCAGCAGAAGGAGGTAGCGCGCAACAGCAGCCGGAGGTCGCAGCAGTAGTGCGTTTCCGGTAGGATTTGAATTTTTACTCCTAAATCTAACAGTTATTTTTGCTTTTCTGATGGCTGCGTTTAGCTGCTTTTCTTATGGCTGGGTTTAATTAGCAGCTGCTAACTCCGAACTCCGAGTTGTGTTTGTTCATCTATAATAGTAGTATATTTTTTTTGCAGAAGGTCCTTTAACTCCAATTCTCTGCTATAGCATTATTCATTGTGTATTTTCTTGAAATTCCAAACTCCATATTACACTTGGTTATTCTTTGTTCTCATCATATTCCAACTTTATATGTTAATTGGTGTTACCTAACAACCTTGTTTGTTTTGCATCACCAGTAGCTTATTGCTCTTTCTACTGATATGTACATAGCTCCTAACATAGGCAATGTCCTTGATCTGGACAACTACTCTTGGGATCAATTCGTATAGGAAGTTAAGGAGGCCATTAACACTACTGAGGCCATTGAAGAGAACAAGAAGGAGCTTTTAGTTTTTTTTTTTAACAAAATGTCTCATCTGTGTTTTACTTTCCCCCCTAGTGTTTTAGAGGAGTATTTAGTTAGAGGCGTGTAGCTTTCGGGTAGGAATTTTGGGAAATGAGTTAACACAATGGTTACATACTGATTGTCCTAACTTGTGCTTCAATTCGGCTCCCTTGATGTAGCGACCCTAAAAATGAATTCGTGAAACTAGAGCCTCGTGTTGGTATATAGTTGGTAATCTTGTATAAATGCTTTAAAAAATGGTGTTAGAGGTCAGTTTGGTTGTGTTGGAGGACCCAAATGCTGACATAAAAGCTATCAAAATAGCAGCTATCCACGAGCCCCATTGACGGGCCGTCAATCCATCCACGGTCCGTGGATGGTGGCCGTCAATTGGCACTGTGTTGCTGTCCAAAATCTGCCTAGCCAAGGGTGGTTTGGTAAATTCCATCCTTGGCCAATTAAATACATGGACGGTTGTTTTACCTTATTTTAGGTATTTTAAAGGTATTAAAACATTAAAATGGTATTTTAGAATTCATTCTTCATTTTTCCCAAAAACAAAACCCTTCCCTCCCCAAAAATTCTCTCTAGAAGTCCATTGAAGGTCAAGGTCAATTTCAAGCTAGGGTTGTGGATTTTCAAGTGTTTCTTCTTCAATTTTCGTGGGATTCATGAAGTTTAAGGTATGGGGATCCTTTATCGTTGATTATCCTTCCTTTCAAGGAGCTCAATCCACATGATTTCAAAGTTCTTCCAAAAACACAAAAATCCTAATTTCGATTCTAAGCATGGGTTCTTGCATTTAATAATTTTTAATGATGATTTATGTTATTATTGATGTTTATTGATGGTTTTAAGAAAGAAAATTCCATTGACCCATGTCTTTCCAAGTTTCCTAAATTTGGCCATAAAGTGGGTGTATTGATTTTGATTCGATGATGATAGAATTATGTTTAGATTGTTGTGGGATGTTGATTTATGCCATTAACTATATCTAATTGTGTAGAATTGTTGGTGAGTTGAGTAATTGGGTTCATAGCCTTGAATGGGCATTTTGTGAATTAATCTTCATGATGATTATTGAATTATGTTTAGATTGAATTGTATTATTGGTTTCTATTGTTATCTATATCTATTTTATGGTGAATTGTGGTAGAATTTAGTAATGGTGATTATGGCTTTGGATAATGGTAAGTTGACCTAACTTCATTGTTAATGTAAAGTTGATTTGGAATTGTGGTAGATTGATGTGTGATCCACTTATGGTGGAGATGTTTACTTATTGAATGTATTATGATCATGGCCTTGAAGGTATTTTATGAATACTTGAGTATTATCATGATATTGTGTTGTGAATGTGATGTGAAGGAGTTGAATGAGAATCTAATAAAGTAAAGGTAATCATGTTGTGAATATAAAGGTGTTCATGGGATCCCAAGGTGATCTCGTATAAAGTGTTATGGTAATGTGATTGAAAGTATGTCCTCCCTTATTGTTCATATGTGATGATGATGGAATGTGAAGGATCTCTATAATGTGATGTATGTCTTGAATTGGTAGACTTAAGTGCCTCTTCTTGATACATGAAAGCTATGGACTGTGATCTCTTGACTTGGTAGGCTTAGGCATCCTTTTCTTGAGTAATGAACGCATCTTGACCTAAGTGTGTAATTGTGCATGAATTGGTAGACCTAGATTGGTAACCTCTTCTTAAATAAGTGAATCAATGAATGTCTAGGATCGGTAGACCTAAGTTGGTGCCCTCCTATAAATGACTAATGAGGCATTCTAGGCTATGTCTTGAACCGGTAGACCTAAGCATGGTGCCCATTCATGATGAGTCTAGAACCCTATGTGAATGTAAAAAAACCATGAAATCGGTAGACCTAATGGTGGTAGCCCTTCTCATGTGTGAAATGATGAACCTTGAATCGGTAGGCCTAAGGCACCCTTCCATGGGGATTTAATGAGCTATCCTTAATGAACCTTGATCGGTAGATCCTTGTGGTGCCCTTCTTGGTAGATGTGCTATGGGTCGGTAGACCTAATGGTGATGCTCTCTCTAT
>NW_006240584.1:0-4259 GCF_000226075.1 Solanum tuberosum
TATATATATATATATATATATATATATAATAAAATAATTGTTTGGCACATGTGTTACTTATGCTGATGTTATCCTTGCCAGGGGGGCAAGTTTATGAATTTTTTATTTTCGAATATTGCTAGAAATTATGGAAAGTTGAAGAATAATTAATTTTACAATATATTTATCACATATTTAATTGGAATAAATTCGCAGAATTACTTATTCCGTATTAATAGTGTTATTTTATTTCAATGTGATAATAATTCTATAATAATTAATCTCATAATAACTTGTTCTCCGACCAAATGAGCCTTTTTATCCGGCTCTCATATTCCATTAGGTCCCAAATGGAGGCCATCACTTGTCTGGTCTTCTTGTCGTTTCCACATCATTTTAATGATATCCTGAGATATATTTTTAATTTGTTAGGGAGGAGATAAAATATTAAATCTATTGTGATTGTCAAATATATCTTTAATTTATCAAATTAATTTTTAGGCAAAAAAGAAAATGGAAGTTAATAAAGAGACTTTTTTTTAATTTTCTTTATAGATAACATAAAGTGAAACAAATGAGGAAAAATAAAAAAAAAATTAGGAAAAACATAAAACTTGACATATGAGACGTGTCACATCATCTCTCCACAAACATGAATTATATAATATATAGATTTTTTTTAGAAATTCATTTACGCTTCAAAGCGACAAATAATTGACATGATTTTTCATAATTAGCTTTCATCCATACTGAAATTTCTTCACTTTTGTGTATAGTACTGTCACAAGCCTCTTTTGCTATTTCACTTCCAAAATGATTGATTAAAAGTCCTTCTAAAACAACTCTTAGGTTTATCATTAAAGCCTTTGCATCAGCCTCATCCACAAGTTTTGATTGAGGATATGTTAACTCTACTTTCTCAATGCTAAAACAATCATTTTTCTCCACCACTTTAGTCATGTCTTCAACAGATGGAAAATACATTGGCAAATTGAATGAGTCAACTAAAGACTCATCTAACTTTCCCTCTGGAAAAAAATAAATAAATCTCAATTACATTTATTACTTATTTATGTTTAATGAAATTCTGAACATATATACAAGGTCTGAGCCAAAGATATACTTACAAACTTATCTTCTAAAATATATCACGACTTAGCATACTAGTTACGGTGTAAGATGAAAAGATAATAACCTGATGCGAGATATGTTATTTATACATTTTAAATGAATTTCTTATCACAAATATAATATCGAATCTGAGCCAATGTTATGTCGAACCCATAACTTTAATATAATGGCCAGTCCACCCTTGCCTTTAGGTTAGCCTATGGAGTAATTTTTTTTTAAAGTGACAATATATATAACTTAAACTCAAAATATTTACTTACCTCATTCACCAAATTCGTAAGACTAGTGCCAAAGAATTTCATGAGACGTACATAACTTGAAAATGGTGTAATAAGCACTATCATTCCTCCATGAACAATTTCCTCAGCTCTATTGAATACATACTTTAATTTTTAGAACTACATGGTCCACTTTCTCTTCATGGAATCACAAAATTTTCTCATTCAAACTACATAACAAGTAAAAAAAATTTATATTTACAAAGCTGTTTAATTCGCTATGGAAAGCATAATATAAGATATTAGCAAGGATAAGCAATGTTATTATTACTCACTTTAATTTCAAAGTAGGAAAAGTCATCGAGTACATTATAAAATTTTATTGAGTATCTTAGTATAATTGTTATTGTGTATGGACTCTTCAAACTTCAAAATCATGTTACAGTTGAAATTGGGATAAGTGTAAACAAGTTTGTAACATAAGAAGAAAAAAAAAATATCTCCAATAGTCCAATAACCAAAAGTTATAATCCACACATTTATTCATTCATTATTATTCATTGTACAAAAATAAGCATGCATTATAAATATGATAACTAGTATGTGAACCAAATAAGTCGGTAAAGGGAAACGCTCCACACAATATGCATGTCACATCTAATTGATTAAAATTAGGAAATATCCAATCATAGTATGGACCTTTCAAAATTCAAATTCATGATAGAAACGTCCAAGTCATGTAATAATTGAAATAGGGATAAGTGCAAACAAATTGTAATATAAGAAGAAAATAAATATATCTCCAATAATTTAAAGTTATAATTATCCACACAATTCCATATACTGACAATCAATAAAGCTGGCTATCAGCCCTACTTTGCTTTTTCGTTGGGTTGATAGACTCAAAGATATTATTAGCATGGTGTGCTATTGTCTGTTTTGAATTAAATATAGACAGATTTTCTTTTAATTCAGTAAATATGAGGTAATTTTTAAGTCATGTGATATTTTCAATATTAAATAAAAATAGCTTTAAGATTTCCTATTAATTCAGTAAATATAGGTCTATTTATAACCTAAATAATAAATATGCATTTGTCATAAACTGTAACATGACTTGGACTTTATGGTTATCTTTAGATATTTCTTTAGTTATCATGAACACATTTGAAACAAACTGATAAATTGGATGTCGCATCGTTTGGTTCAAATACTAGTTATACGTATGAATTATGATGCAAGATTCTTTATATGATGAATAATAGTAATGAATAGATTATTACACGATGAGTACATGGAATGTTATATAATGCATATAATTAATTGATTACTTAAGAGTCTGTTCAGATGAATTTATTTCTTATCATTTATAAGTTAGAAATTCTAAGTTAAGATTTTTTTATGTAGAAGGTATTTTTTTGTCTTAAAAGTTGATAAGTTTAGTAAAAGCATATAGTACTTGGCCTCTTTTTGTTTCAAAATCACAAGAATACATTCTTAGAAAAGTGAAACAAATGAAGAAAATCCAAAAACATTAGGCAAAACATAGTATTGGTCTGCGAGATGTGTCACATCATCTCTCCATAGACCTAAATTATATAGAAATTCATTTACGCTTCAAAGCAACAAACAATATGCTTGGTTTCTCATTATTAACTTTTCATCCATTCTGAAATTTCTTCACTTTTTGAGAATTGTTCTTGAACAAGCTTCTTCTGCTATTTTACTTCCAAAATGACTGATTATAACTCCTTCTATAGAACTTCTTAGACTTGTCATTAAAGTTTTTGCATCAGCCTCATCCACGAGATTTGATTTGATATTTATCAACTCCATTCTCTCAATACTAAAAAGTCCATTTTTCTCCACTACTTTAGTCATGTCTTGAGGAGAGGGATAATACAATGGCAAATTGAATGAGTCAACTAGAGATTCATCTAGCTTTCCCTATGGCAAAAGGAAAGAAACATCAATTACAAATGTATGCTCAGCGTTGTTTCAATTTATGTGAACATATTTTCTTTTTAATCTATTTGAAAAAAGTGTTTTTCATATTTAATATCGTAAATACCAACTAAAGTGATTATCATAATACACATGATCAAAGAAAACCAAAAGGAAAAACATTGTCATATAAAATGAAATAGAGATTACCTCGTTCACCAAATCCATAAGACTAGAACCAAAAAATCTCATGAGACGTATATAACCCGAAAATGCTGTGATAAGCACCATCATTCCTCCTTGAACAATCTCCTCAGCTCTTACATTAAAGAATACTTCCATGTCCTTTTCAAATTGAGCAAAATAAGCATTCACTACTTCAACATTTGATGCACCAACATAGTGAATCAATCCCTTATTCCATGCTAGGGATTTCTCATCTACCAATTCTTTTGGAATCTTGGATAACCAATTTATACCAGAAGAAGAATGTACAAAATGTATAGATCGCGATGGAAATAACCTATTATAAAAAGATCCTGGAACTCCATATGCATAGTAAGATCGATCAAAGGGTAGTGATTGAAAGAGGATATTGAAATCATTAGTGACATGATCGTTGCAAAATATTTGAAATTCAGGAATATTATTAGTAAAATTTATGACTTGGTCTTGGTATAATAAATACTTGTCCTTTAGAGCTTCTACAATATATTGCATTGCGCTAAAAGTATTTGGTCCAACAGAACATCCCAACTCTGCAATACGTAATGTGTTTGAAGAAGATAATATAATTTTGATGTTAAGATTTCGAATAATTGCATCTCTCACCATCTCCTTTGCACCATCTATCATTTCTTTCTGCCTAGTCACGTTGATAGAAAAGTTCAGTTACTTTAATGTGATGACAAAAAATATTTATGGATATTTGTGTTATAACATGTAGAGTTGCTTATTTTACTATTATAGTGGGTAAACTACAATCAA
>NW_006240585.1:0-4248 GCF_000226075.1 Solanum tuberosum
TTACCTTTATGAAGTGTAGGGATTGACACTCAATTTGATTATTCCTAGTGAAGCTTGGAATAGAGTTTCTCAAAGACATTTTGGGTATGTCCTCACAGATCGAGGGGAAGGACTTTTAATGTTTCTAGTTCTTTCACGTTTTAAGGCTATTGTTAAGATTTTGATTATAAAGGGGCGTGACCCTATTTGTTAAAGATTTTGTGTAAGATTGCCATGTGAGACTTTAGAATTCCACTGCTTCATAAATGTCTTTAGATTGTATGGTTTTTGAATAAAAAGTTTTTTTTCCGTAGTATTTCAATTACCTATATGATGAATGAATGCTATGAGGCTTGGATAAGACCCCTTCGGGGTCGAGTACACCGTGTTACTTCTGGGGTATAGTCTCGGGTCGTGAGAAACATGGTAGCAGAGCTCAAGGTTTTGGGTATGGTTTTTAGGTTGATGTCTCACAAGCCACGTCTAGTAGTGTCTTGTTCATCGGAGTGAGTCGCGACACATCCATGAGCGAGAGGCTATAGGACGTTAGGAAGTTACACTTCTTTCATTATTCTTCAAGTCATGTCATAGAGTTTTACTGAATAAGTTCTTTCTCTTATTCCTTTTCCGGTGTTCTTGAAGATGTGACTACTAGAAGGGCTAATGCTTCAAGGATCGATGGAGAAAAAGGTGAGTATTGATGTCAATTGTGGTTATGTGTGTTGTTGGTAGAAGGTCATGATGAGTTTAGAGGTATGTTGAAAGAGTTGATGAAATGAGGTGTTTTAGAAATATTTTGATGTGTTGAGTGAGTAGACTCCTTAAAAGAGGGTATAAGTGTAATTCACCTTGTGTTGGAATCATCCTTGTGTGATGAGTGTGAAGGTTTAGTGATGTTTTGCTCCGACCTTAGAATTGAAAGAAGTGATGTTGTTGAGAGTTTGTATAGGCGTACCCTTAAGGGGGGAGAAATAATGTGCTTAGATGGCAAGGTGGTTGAGTGTCCTTGAT
The DNA here is from genome assembly GCF_000226075.1 of Solanum tuberosum. Classification (NCBI taxonomy): domain Eukaryota; kingdom Viridiplantae; phylum Streptophyta; class Magnoliopsida; order Solanales; family Solanaceae; genus Solanum; species Solanum tuberosum. The sequence continues at coordinate 991 of NW_006240585.1, forward strand.
GTTCATGAGTTAGGCTTGCTTGATTCTCACCTTATGATGTGTAATGAGTTTGAGGAGTTTAGACCCGATGTGGTAGACTTATATGAGACCTTGAGTGGTGTTGGTAAAGTTGTTGTGAGCAAGAGTTGCTTAATGAGGACCTTCCTAGTTTAAAAGCTCCGGTATGTTGATGGTTCCTTATAGTGTGAATGTTTTATTGAGGTTCCTATGTTGTTTCATGATAGCCTTAATGGGGTTTTCTCCTAAGTGGGGTATAGTAAGGTTGTGAGAGCTTTGATATCCTTATCTCTTTCCTTCTATTCCTCTTCAAGCTTGAGACCAAGGGTTCCTTGTAGCTTGTTTCTTGTTGAGGAGTCATGTGTGATATTGAGTTCTCATGGTCTCCTTATGATATGCATGTTCTTGATGAGTTTATGATTAAATGAGAAAAATGAGCTTATGTGATTTGTGTTCCTCGTGTTAAATATGCATCTATAATGAGTTGTCTAAATGCTTCATGCGTTGACTTGTTGAACATGCCTAATTGCGCTTTTGAGAGTAATTGCATAATGTTCTTAATGATGTGGTGATGAACATGATTTGAATTGGAGAAGGAAGTTCCTCCAATGTAATGAGAAATGTGAAGTTTTGATGCATAATGAGTTTGTAGATGTAGTTCCTACCTTCTTGCTTGCATTGAGCCTTTTTGATGTGGAGTTGATGTTTCCTCCTATGTTTATGAATTTGTATGATGTTGCATGATGATGGGCTGCTAGTCTTGAGTCGTAAACCCCTTAATGGGTTTAAAGTGTCATTGGAGGACGAATGTTCCTAAGTGGGGGATAATGTAACGACCCGTAAAAACTAGTAAAACTACAGACTAACTAGTGAGTGTGTCTAGAGTTTTTAAGTAGTTTAATGTTGTCCCGAGCCATGGTTGAGGTGTTTAGGGGTTAGACGTCAAGGTAGGACCCCTCAAGGACCACCCTAAGGGTCCTTGAGGAGGACCCTAAGTCTAAATGCCAAGACCCCAAGGAAACCATGAGGCTGCCCAAAATGGGGTGACCTACGTAAGGGTCCACGCCCCGTAGGTCCATCCACACCCCGTGGATGGCCTCCGTAGGTGAAGGGTCCCCAAGCCTTGTCTCTGAACCAAATGACGGATGACCAGGACGTGACGTCAACCCATCCATGGTCCGTGGATGGGGAGCCATCGTAGGCACATGTGTTTGCTGTCTTGGTTCGGCCTTGGTGGGGGTGAATTGGTAAATTCACCCCAAGTCCTAATAAGTTGGGGGACGGTTATTTTAAATTTATTAAGGTATTTTAAGAGTATTCAAAATGTTAAACTCTATTTTACATTCCATTATTTCAAAACCCCAAATACAAACTACCTTTCTCCTCCAAAAAGATCTCTTTCTAGAACCTCCATTAGAGGTGAAGACTCCAAGCTTCCAAGGTCAAAATCTTCAAGGTTTTCAAAGGATTTTCAAGGGGATTTCGTGGGAATCAATAGCTAAGTATGGTAGTCTTGATCCTTGTCTAATTTTCCATTCAAGGAGCCAATTCAAAGGTGATTTCAAAGTATGAAAAATCTAGGGTTTCACTCAATTTCATGGGTTCTTTCATCAAACGTTTTCAAATGGTTTATAATGACAAATTATTATTTGTATTGGTGTTTAATTGATGATTTATGTTGAAAATACTCCATGAATCCATGAATTCTCTCAATTTCTAAAGTGTGCATTATGAAGTGGGTTTGTTGATCATGATTGAATGTTGATGGATTATGCCTAAATGGATTTAGATTGTTAAATTATATCATTATACATGCCTTAATTATAGTAAATTTTTGGTTTGTTTGTGACTTTTTATCATGGCCTTGAAAGGGCAAGTTATGGCCTAATTACATGTTGAAGTAGAATTGTGCTTGATCTATTGATCCACTTGAAAGGTGGAGGTATTTATTTACTGAGTATATTGTGGTATTGAATTGATGGATATATATTTGTACCACTGTATGTGAAGGCTCTATGTGTGATCATGAAGTAAAGTATGTGTGTGTGATTTCAATGAATGTATAATGATCATATTTAGAGTGAAAGTGTGTTATGGTTGAATGTTATCTCTCAATTAACACCTATGACTGACGAGGCTTAATGTGAAAGGTCATTCTCACATATACACACACTCATGAATGAATAATGAATGAAGTTCTATGATAATGTTAATGATGATGAGTCCATTGAAAAGCTATTCTCAATTGTACTCTAATGAATGATAATGACTTGTTGTAAAATGACTTTCTCACAATAAGGGGATTCTTAGGTGAAAGACTATTCTCATCTTTGAATCTATGAGTTTCCAATGAATGAATGAATGTTGGATTTGGGATGGATGCCCTCACGTTAGTTGAGGCGGGGTATCTAGTAGCAATCTCTTATCCCATAATAATGAATGAATGCAATTAATATCAAATACTCCATGGGGAATAATGGTAAGCACTGAGTGGATATGGATTGGGATGGGTGCTCAAATGTGAGTTGAGGCGGGGCATTTAGTAGCAATCTCTTGAGATGGATACTCATACGTTAGTTGAGGTGGGGTATCTAGTAGCAATCTCCCTATCCCATAACTATGTGAATGATGGTCCTACCTTAAGCAAGTAGGAATCCCTTATCCGGTGAGGGTGACACCGGGATTCCATGTCAAACTCTCGTGGTCTATGTCGGTTAAGGCTTACCCCCACAAAGAAAGTTAATGAATTATGGCTTCTTAAGGATGTACTACTTAGTGTAGGTTGTGGTATGGGACTTCATCTATGCATTGCACAAGTAGGCATTTGAGGGAGGTTATGGTGTTTTCCTTATAATGTTAATGAAATGAATGATGACATTTATGAGAATGGTGATTTAATGTTTAATGAATGAAGGTGCTCTTAATATAATGAAGCTAATGAAGAATGTTGACTTTTATATGTTTAAATGTAAAGATGCATGCTATACTTGGTTTGTATCATCAGTTACTTCCTTGTTATGACCTCTTGTATATGAATGTGCCTTGTCTATGGTGACTTTGAAGGAGTACTTAGTGTGAGTAGTAGTATGGGATGCTACTTGCACACTGCACAAGTATGACTTGGAGTTGTCTTAGATGTTGGTCTTAATAAGATAATGTGATTCATGTGATGTTTATGTTTCTTATATGATTTATTGTGTAAAGTTGGAAAGGACGAACGGTAAGTTCACTTTTGGTGATATTAATGTGGTACCTTGGTGT
>NW_006240586.1:0-4245 GCF_000226075.1 Solanum tuberosum
TCATTTTCCCTTGAAGATATATTTTTAAATAAAACAGTACAGAAAGCAATAGAGACACTTCTATCAGGTCCCTTGTTGTTTTTGAAGCTTGAAAGTATCTCTCTTTGAATGAATGATGAATATTTGTTGTTTGTTGTTTGATATATACCATGAAGAATTATTACACAACATACAAACAACCTCGTCGCCTTTGATTGGTGCAGTACTCTGCCACTTCACCAACCTTCTGACGCGGACAACTTTAATAGCTGTACAACATTTTGACACTAGACGAGTATTCATACTCTGCAGAGGACCAGGTCCCTGCACTTGTGAGGAGATCATCAAAACATCTAGGAGCATTAGCACTTATCAATTTACCCCTTTTGATGATGACAAACAACCTACATATCTCCTCACGTGAATGTAAAAATATTCATTCAAATAAGCAATACACGTGTTCTCCCTTAATCAGTTCCCATTGAGCTCAATGCCACACTACACGTTAATACAAGTAGTTCCCCCTGAGTTCAATGCCATACTACAAGTTAATACAAGTAGTTCCCCCTGAGTTCAATGCCCCTAATCCCTTAGACAATTGCAACAAAACTTCCCCCTTTTGACATCATTGAAAAGGTGAAGCAGTAAACATATTCAAGTTTAAATGCTAGGCAATTAAGAATCCAGGGCCTTGGGCCATACAGAACATGTGTATGAAAGCACAAAGAGAACATAAAAGCACACATGAACAGGGTAGAACCATAATTGTCATTAGAACACAAATACTGACCACTGTAGTCAGTCAACAAAACAAAAAGCCACAAGAGTTTTAAGCATAGAGGGAATAAGACAAGACACAAGGAAGAGGGGACACTTTTAGGACGGAGGGGGAGGGTGATTGAAGGTGCGCATTAACATCATCATGCGCTCATTCGCACTCTCATGAGCTTGAAGAAGTTTCTTATTCAGGGACTTAACCTCCTCACTAAGTGAGGCATTTGTCTTCAGCAGCATCACATTTTCATCCCTCAACCTCTGTATTTTCTGCTCATCTCCACTAGAGGTACCATGTCCTTTGGAGACAACCCTCTGCAGTTTGGACTTTAGTTGCACAATTTCAACCTCTTTGTCATTCAGGATGGCAGTGAGATCGGATACCTCCCTCTGAAGAGCGGCTTGTTGCTCCAAAACATTTGCAACCTGTGATCGTCCTTGTGTCTGCCCTTCAATGCACTCACATTCCAGCAGTGTAGAGGTAGTGAACATCTGCTTTGGGGTACCTGGTACTCCTCTTCCCAAGGGCACTTCGAAGTGATTGAATATAAAATTCAGCAGATACCCATATGGAATTCTGTGCTTTGCCTTCTTCCAGGTGATGAAACTGTGCATGTGCTCTAGCATAATTACATGGAGGTTGATTTCTTCCAGTAAGTCCAGCTTCTCCATGAGAAAGAGATCACCAGCAAATGCTACTGTTCTTTTTTCTGTCCTCGGCACCAACACATTGTTGATAAATTCGAAGAGCAACTGGTATGGGCTTTTGAGAAACTTCTTCGGTAGCCCTGCTCTTTTAACATCTCCACGTTTTGTGGCCAAGCGAGTGAAGTCACTGGACAACCTGCAACCTATAATCGTCCTTATACCTTCCGTAGGTACACCCAAGATTATCCCCAATATTCTTCGTCCAAACAGATCTCCACATCCCATACAGTAGTCGTGAATCCACCTCCTTCTAGAAGTTCCATTTTGTAGAAGAACTCGCACACTTTTGGTTCGTGCAAGTATGGAACTGGAGGCTCAAACAGATGGTTCCAAACTTGAATAGAGACGGCATCAAAAAGATTTCCCATGCCTGGTTTGGTTAGAATGTCAGGGTCAAAAACTCTGCCATTCAAAACCTTTTGTTGCTCCATTGCTGCTACATGCTCCTCCTTGGTCATTTCCTCTTCTACCCACTGATTTTCAACCCTGGGACCTGGTCCCTTTACGGGTTTAGGTTTTGCAGCCACCTGCTTTCTGACTCTTTCCCTTTTTACAAGGGATTTCTTTAACATCCTTTTTCTTCTTTTTGACTTAGCCCTGGCATCTTCAGCCTCCTCTTTCCGTTTCGCCACATGCTTAGCAATATCTTCAGATTCAGTTTCACTGTCTTCAATAGGCACATGAGTTGATGTGGGTTCTGCAGGCAGTGACCCTTCCAGTCTCCTTTTCCTTATTCTTTCTGTTGAGATGACATTCGCTGCTATAGCACTTCCTATAACTTTATGTGTTACACTTCTTGTCCCATACTCTTTCTTTTCCCTTTTTGAGTGGGTCTCGACAAGTTTTCCCTTTCCTTTTCTTTCTCTCTCTTCTGCACGCTTAATAAGCTTAGCAATAATGTCATCCTCAAAAGTACCTTTAACTGTTTCCAGATCAGGAACATCCATTGTGACAACATTCACTCCTCGTTCTCCCCTTTTTCTCCATCTTAATGGAGTCTCTTCTTCTTCGTCCTTATTGCCCTCAACAACAAATGATCTTGGGGTTTGGTAAAAAATAGGCTCACTTCTGTGAAAGACCTGATTCGGTGACTCCAGTTCATGCTCCAGGAAAGTGGGCTGAGTATCACCTCTCAACGAGGCCAAGATTTGAACGGCCACCAGTTCCGCCCTAGAGGTTAGAATACTCGATTCAGGACCCTTCCCTTCTGGAAAATCCCCTTTAAACAATTTCTCTGATATGGTAGACGAAACCACCATGGAACCAACTTCAATTTCTTCTGAGGGAAGTTCAGTACTAGGTTTTTCCACTGATTGCGTCTCTAAATTTTGGGATTTTTCACCAAATAGGACTAGGGTGGGGGAACAAGCCAAAATATTCTTAGAGGGAGACACATGAGAGGCTAAGACATCAGCCGACGGAGTGATGGATTCATCCATTTCACCAACACCGCAGACTGGAGTTGAGGGAGATTCATCTGGAGGGGGTATGGAGAAGTTGAATGAACTAGGGTTTCCAACCTCTTAGGAGATAGGAAGCTTTGAAAAAGATTCATAGTTAGTCATTTTTGGGAAGAAGAGAGAACAATTTGAAGAAAAGAAGCAGTGAAGCAAGAAAATAAGAATAGATTTTGCTTTGTGAGTTTTGGATTTAATTACTTCGCCAAGAGGGACTTTATAGAGAGTTACAAGAGTATCGGGTCCCCAACAGTAGCAACTTTTGGACTTAAAGTGAAAAGACATCTGAAACTAACGCCATGAATGGGCGAAAGACACGTGGAAGTGATGTTGACAGTTAGCAGTGTATCAAAGATGATACTAACCTCATGAGGACCAAGTCCTCTTTTCAGTTTGCAACTCTGCCTGTGTGATTAAATCTTCCCTTCAGCTAGACACACCATGAGTGTATACATGCATTAATGTATCAGATGATGACAAGCACTAAAACATGTATAGATAAAAAGAAGGATATTTGTGCCAGATTGTCAAGGAATCAGGTGATTTTGTGCATCCCCATCCTCATTCTATTTTTAATGAAGGATTCTTTACTTAATGGCTTTGTAAAGATGTCAGCCAGCTGGTCCCAACTCATATTCAAGAACGAAATCAATTCAAGAACAACTATCAAGAACATTAAATTCTCAATCTTTTTAGGACGAAAATACGTTGAATTGATCATGTTTGGCGCGTGGGTGAACTAACCCAACCCTATGTGATCTCACATACCTCGTAGGGATCATCCCTTGATGAATTCCACAAGCGATTCCCTACGAAGATGTCGAAACTTGAACTTTCTTCTCATTTCTCCTCTTTTCTCTTTTCTCCAAGCCCTAGCGTAGATTTCTAATTTTTTCTAAACTGACCAAATTTAGTTTTTACCCTTAATTAATTCATTAAAACCAATTAAATAAATTGGGTAAGGAAAAGACCAAACTAACCTTTAAAAATTCGGATTGGACATTTCCTTATTTGAACAACCCAACTTCCAATGGGCATAACTCACTCATACAAACTCGGAATCGCGTAAACTCAGTGGTATTGGAAAGATTGTTCCAAGATATTTGCTATGATATCTGGAGACACACCTAAATCATCCTGAGCTAAAAGTTATGGTCATTTTAAGTTGACCAAAAACTCAACTTAGCACATTTAACAAATTTTCCAGATTTTTAAATTTTTCCAAAAATGATTATCTCCACTTTTTAATTTCTCTCTAGTTACGGGGTGTTACAGATTCCAAACGTAAAAGTCCTTGAGGAAGGAGAGGAGCAAATTATCAAAATGG
>NW_006240587.1:0-4231 GCF_000226075.1 Solanum tuberosum
ATATATATATATATATATATATATATATATATAGTCATTGCTTTTCTTTCTTCCCTTTAATTTTTCACCTTATTTTGTTAGAGCTTAATTTTTCATGTTTCAGATCTGACCTAGCTATCATCTTTGGAAGAAAATTATTCTAGATAATAATTATGACCATATCTAACTATTATGTTGTTTACCTCATTTTGCTCCAATATTACTTTTTTGGTTCCTTTACACTAGATCTTCTAGGTACAAAAGAAAAAGAATATCATTGCCTTTTTAGAACTGTTAGGGATAGTAGCATTAGTGTTGCATTTGGATCGAAGACGTCATCATATGTGATAATATTGATAGATAGAGAATGAATATTTGGAAGACAATAGATTTTATCACTATGTATGGATTAGAATGAAATAAAAATATATACTCTTTTATACACTAATAATTTTTATATTTTATTTTTTATTCTAATTGATGTAGATGAAGGATACATGTCTCTCGAAGGTGTTTGGAAATGTTCCAAAAATTTATTTGATTTTATTTCATGTAAATTGGTTCCTTTGTAAGTGATTTTTATATTTATTCTTAAAATTTTCTTTTTATGTTTTCAAATTGGATATGGGATCTACGTGTGAAGTGCGTAATGAGAAATTATTGAGGATAAGTTATATCGACATATTCATACCATTACATGTTATATTATCTTAATTAGCTTCACATTTCTTGCTTGATGGCAAATGCAACATTCCACTGTTATGATTTTTAAAAAAAACATTCCACTATTATGAATTTTATTTAATGAATATGATGTAAATGATAAAGTTAATATTGTTAATTTCAATATTTTCTATATAATAATTCAATAATATGGGATAAACGTGCAACGCACGTTCCTAAGGACTAGTATATATATATATATATATAATTAAAAAAGTCTCATGCTTATACAACAACAAACTTGTGAACATTAAATTGTACAAACAATATTAAAAATTGATTTTTGATTGCAGAAGAATGGAACCTAAAAGGATGATAATGATATCTATCGTTCAAATGGCAGATTCACGTGGTGTACAATCGATAGATTGTTTTAGAAGTAAAACGTTAGAAAAATGAAATGACAAATTCGTGGACTCCTTCTTTTAGTCCTAGGCATGGATTTCCTTCCCAAGTTTACCATGTCAATATTTTACTCGTAATGCACTGTTTTCGATGGCTTCAGCAGTTGGACAGCCTCTTGATGTGGATCGAGCGACCAATGATAAAACACGACCTAGTAATGCAAAGGTAAAAGTCGAGGTGGATCTGTTAAGGACGCTTCCAAAAAGAATTAGTGTTCAAATAAAAAATTTAGTCACCGACGAGATTACAAATGTATGGCAAAAAATCAGGTACGATTATTTACCATATTATTGTAACAGATGTAAACATCAGGGGCATAGAAAACCATATTGAAGGAGAAAATTTTCGAGGTGATCTTCGTGTTCATCTCAATGCTAAAAAAGCTGATTCAAATAGGTTGGAAGTTGGTGAAAAGGATGATGAAGGAATAATTAAAGATTTACAGATAGGGGCTGAAAAGAGTGGTGTTCAAGATCAAAATTTGGTGCACCAAAATTCTGGCCAGCGTTTGGGCAAAGCATTGTTAGACGACTACTCTTCCGGGAATCGAATGTTATCCTTAATTCCTCAAACTGATGAGTTTTCACGGAAAAAGAATACTTCTCCCAATCAACAAAGCTGTAATTCAGCTAATCGTATCGAAGTTGAAGAGCAACTCGTTGTGGATACAAATAAATCCAACAATGCACAATTTGCACAAAAAATTAATGAGATAAAAGAGAATTTAGTCCAACTAGGGGTTATGAAAGTGATTTGGGCGATGATTCTTTTGATGAGGATGAGGAAGAAAATATGTTGGACATATGCTTTGATAAAGTGGCTAGGGATGGGGATATCTCACCTCGGCATCAAAGAAGTGGAAGCAACAAAAACAAAAAGAAGACACATGGAAGGCAACACAGTTGGGATGGTAAAGTGGCAGAAGAGTTTGTTCCAAGGCACCTACCGATGCCACTGGCAAAGCAGAACCATATGACAGTGTCAATAGCTTCAACAAGATCCAATACATCCAAGAAGAAGTGATGAACTATCAAGTTTTGTTGGACAAATTTGAAGAAGCAGACAAGTTGAAAATACTTCAGGTTACTCTAGATGGGCTATTTATCATTTTTAATTCACGCATTTGTAAAAGTAAGTTTGAGGTTAATAACTCAACTTTCTTCTTGGATTTTATATTTGTGCATTATTCAAGTATTTTCATTTGTAATATCATCATAGAGTATATTACAAATTCTATAATGATCATAGAATACCTAATTCTCTCTAGCTTTTATTTTTTTCATGTTTGTTAGTTAGTAGAGGTTCGTTGCCTCATTAAGATTGACAAGGTAAGGCCTACCCCCATGCTTGTACTTATTTCTATTGAGGATTTTTATTTTAATAAAAAAAAGAAAAAAAATAATAATAAAATATATTTCCCAAGCAATAAAATTATTCTTCATTTATCAAATATAGCGGGCATTTTGTTTCATAATATATACAAAATCATATTTCAAATTGCACTCTAGGCTTTAAATTTTGCTCACGATTTCATAATAGTGTCCTTCCATGAAAATGTTTGCAATTAAGGGTGTGTTTGGTATGAAGAAAATGTTATCCTTCATACCAAACACACCCTAAGAGTTGTTACCACTGTTAAAAGAAGCCAAGGCCAGTATTTGTTGATCATTATGAGGTAATGAAAACTTCTCTTTTAATACAAACTTAATTATGTTACCTATTTTACACCATTAGTAGTAACTGAGGCAAGTTAATTCTAAAACTAAAATGTTTTTATGTAATCACTCTTGTACCAAATAGATTAGATGTAGAGATGCTAACTCCAATATTTCACCACGACCAGGGAGCTCCATTGACAGAGTACACGCTTCGTCTAATAGGTTCAGACTTCAGACATAGAGCACTACATAAGAAAACTTCTGTATACCGGAGAAATCCAATACAATGTATAAGAAACTTTCACCTTCTCTGTCTGTCTTGAAAACTTTTCCCAAATGGATCATGCACAACACAAATGTTATCGACCAGTAATTGAAATATTAACCTTTGGGTTTCTTCTACAAAACACGAGTTGAGGTTAAATAAGGAAATAATTGTTGTTGGTTTTCTTCCATTGCTTGTTTTTATGGCACACATTGACATTGGGAAATGGGAAAAAGTAACACCTTCTAGGAAGATCCATGCTTCGTCTGGAGACATTCTTCATCCTCCCAAGGCTGGAATGCATCTTGCTGAGTTAGATGCTGGAGATATTGAAACAAAATATACTTTTAGTATAAGCCACTAGCTTCAGCAGAACAAGCAATAATGAGAAAGATAACGGTAAATGAAAATTTTTCATGCTTCAATTTGAGATGAAAGGCATTGATTATCCCTCGGTTTGTTCTCATTCCATTTGTCAATCTTTGTAACTACTGAAATTCCATTGGCTCATACATCAGAATTTTGACAATAAGATACATGGATGTAGAATTTAGATCTGTTATCCTCGCTGATCCTTGAAAATTTGGAGTCAGAAAAGTACATTTGAGCAAGTCAAAGTAGTGTTTCATGTTTTTTTGAGGTCAAAATGCAGTACTTTCATAATTTAGAGGCAAATGACTGATAGGACAATAGCAACCATTGGTTCGAGGAATCTGAAGATAAGCAAGTGGATTGGTGGGAAAAGGGTATTTCATACTGTGGTTTTCATTCTGGAATGAGTGAGAGGAGATTCACATGCATGGTCACTGCAAGGAGCATGTTAAACACAGAAAAGAACGGAACGTTCATTGAAGTCAATATATGGTAGGGAAATAGCCTTCACCTCTAACCAAAAGAAAAATCCACGCATGATGTTCAACTTTTTATCTTTGTCAGGACCGGCCCTTTTGATTTCCTGATTGACACCTGCATTTTTGACAATGAAAATGTATTAATAATTTGTTGTTGATATGGTGATCACATCACTGATTGGATACAAAGTGGTACAGAAAATAGCAATCAAATGGTAACTTTTTCTCTTCTGTAACATAAACTACTGGAAGCTAATTGGGAACCCTATTCTTGTTGTTTAAGGAACACATAACTTGAAAAAACACTCCAATTAAATTATGCATCTCTTATGTGCAATCCCGCTACATCC
>NW_006240588.1:0-4230 GCF_000226075.1 Solanum tuberosum
ATCGATCTCACATCTCGATTGCGGAAGTGAGAAGGAAACCAGTCCCCATTTTTTTAATTACACAATTTTGTATAGCTGTAGTAAGCCAGGATAGACACTGTGTACAGTTGAGAGTTAGAAGAAACACTAGGTAGACTAAGGACACATTTTTCTACTTCAAAAGAAATTGAAGTAATGAAACTTTTTACTTACATGGCTTCATTCTATACCATACATTGATGTAATCAACTCATTACAATAGAAATTTTTTGCTCAACTCTCATAGTTTGTTGGTCAGAATCTAGACTTCTAAAGTGCCACAACTCATTCTATTGGTAATAATTACACTTTGTGGTTCCAAATGAAGTCAAATACACTTGGTAGTGTCCATCATACAATGAAGTATAATTCAACATGTACGTACTAGATCTGCCATTCTGCAGCAATGTGAAAGTACTGAGTTCAGCTGAATGCAATAGAAACTGGATGTAAATTGATTTAACTCTTAATAATATATACTCCATATTTGTACTTTTCTTGAATATGGACTCAAATTTCTGCAAGACCAAGGTTTTGACCGACTCATAATTTTAATGTACATTTGCAAACACAGACATGTTGATAGTCAATAAACATTTCTATTTGGTAACACTTTTCAAAATCTATTGAAATAACAAGGGTTATTCTAATCCGGAAAGTTGATCGTACAAGTTGTCAGCTATTGCAGTAAATTTATCAATTTGATCTCTAAAGATAGTCTGTTCTGTACCTTGTCATGAAAAACACTGGGGTCTGCTGCTATTCAAGATTAATGGCTAAGATCATATATATTAGACAATGAGTTGGCCAACAAGACAATGTGATACTTCATGTGCTATTGTCAATAAACAGTGTCAACCAGTGAAATCTTTCATATTTTTGATTTCTTTTCTCTTATAGTTTTTATATAAGTGGACACAAAGTTTGCATCTGGGGTATGTTTTATTCCTAGAAATCATCATAAGCTACCAGCAATATTTATGGATTTGATTCTTAGAGATCCTTTGTTCCCTATAGGAAAATATATGTAGGACCTATTGAACTTGATCTTATATGAGCTAAACCAATTAATCATGTCAACTAGTTGGAAGGCATGACCATGTGATTCCCAATCCAAATGGCTCTTCATCACATATCATGAGATTTTATGACTTCTCATCACTTCTTAAAAATTCTGTAATGAATCATGCTTCTTTCCAAGTTTCAAAAAAGGTAGGGCCTATTGTTCTTCAACTAATACCACAAAGTTTTCAATACTTGGAAGGCAAGAGCATGTGATACTTCAGTGACATTGGCTTCTGCTGGTGCCCACAAATTCCTATTCAATACACATCAATATGAGTTGCCATTTCCTATATAAACATATCCAAAGAGTTATCTATCACCACAACACTCAGCAAACTTTAAAGTATTCAAAGCTTTCTCTGCTTTTGAGTTCCTTAATACTAATTCTTTTTCTTTTCTTATCTATACTAAAACTCAAAGATCATGGCTATTCTCCGTATGATCAAGAAGTCTTCCGCAACTAGAGATATTCCCAAAGGCCATTTTGCTGTGAATGTTGGGGAGATGCAAAAAAAGAGATTTGTGATCCCAATATCATTCTTGAGCGAACCTTTATTTCAAGACTTACTTAATCAAGCTGAGGATGAATTCGGCTTCGAACATCCAATGGGCGGTGTGACTATTCCCTGCAGTGAAGATTTGTTCATCGATCTCACATCTCGATTGAGGAAATGAGAAGGAAGCTAGTCCCCATTTTTTTGTTACACAATTTTGGATAGTTGTAGTAAGCCAGGAACTCCACTGTGTAAAGTTGAGAGTTAGAAGAAACACTAGGTAGACTAAGGGACACATTTTTCTACTTCAAAAGAAATTGAAGTAATGACTTTTTACTTCCGTACATTGATGTAATCAATTCATTGCAATAGAATTTTTTTGCTCAACTCTCATGGTTTGTTAATCAGAATGAGCTACAATCTAGTCCTCTTAAGTGGCATGCCTCATTCAATTGGTACAAATGATAATTACACTTTATCAACTCTTCATAAGAAATAGTATCTATTCTTTTGAATATGAACTCAAATTTCTAGCCATAATAAGGTTTTGACTGACTCATAATTTAATGGAGATTTGCATCGACAGACACATATTATGCCAGTAAAAAAATATTGTATTCTCTATTTGGAAATATTTCGCAAAATCTATTGAAATGGCTTGGTTTATTTTAATCAGGAAAGTTGATCCTACATAATGACAGCTTGAGGGACCAAGCAATGTTCAGATTGTAGTACCTAACTCTGGGATTTGAACCTTGAGAAACTCACTATTGTTTCATTATAGAAGTGTAAACTGTTAAGAAGTATGATGACAGAAAACTTGTGCAACTAATTAATGTTCTTTTCCTTCGTGCGGAAACTATAGCAGTTAGTAGACTGCATCATTCTGTAGAAGATATCAGCTGGGAGATTCCACAGCAGTCATCCCATCAATGTGATCAATCTTTCACTCCAAGTTGTGGTGACGGTTACTTCTGTGATGAAAGGTAGTGTTATCCAATTTCTTGGGAGGGTTATTAGGTCTCTTTCAGATATTATCTCAATTAAATATGTCAGTAACAAACACGACCTGATGTTTCTCTCTTCAGGCCAAGTGTGAAAAGGGAACTTGTTAACATCTGGAATAGCAAATTGCAAGCTCAAGGGGAGTGCACATGTACACGCGATGGGGAGTTAAAAGAAGGTAAACCATTCCTGCCACTTGTCCCTGACCTGAATAAGAGCTGAATTTTCCTAGTGCATGTTTCAGTTAATTAGCTTCATTTCTTTCACCCACTTTTGAAGATTATCTTAGGCTGCATTCTTATTAATCATTAGAGATTACAATGTCTCTTTCTAAGACTCCTATGCCACAGTCTCTTTCAAATTCCATCTTGCTTATGTTCTGATCTTGTAATAATATTGTCATGCCTGACCTTTTCTTTATCAATTTTTCAGAATTTGCACCAACAAAAATTCAAGGTTTCTTAGATTCTGGAATAAAATGGAGGGACTTCCAGAGATTACAGTTGAGTACCTTAGCTATATCTTGGACGTTTTTGCTTCTTCTCTATTTTGTTAAGATGATGAACTTTACCTTTTCCTATTGAGATAGAGAACAGTGCTGGAACAGAGAATCTTAATAGTCAGTATACTGTACTCAGTGTCACTTCTGGTGTCTTGCATTTTGTTGGCGATTCATTGGTTCCTGATACCATTGATAAAAACTTCCCGGAGGGTGCCAAAGTTCTCCAACAGGTTGACAAGAAGTGTATTCCGATTGTGGCGAGCACAGCACCTGATATAACTGATCAGGTTTATTCTGTCCTTTGCATTATCGGCCATTTTTGGTTTCTCATGAATTTCCTTATAATTCATTTTCTGTAAATGATTGTTTCTCTTAGGGATTGTTTGGTTGGACTCATTAGCAAATATAAATCTCAGCATACCCAAATTTGAATACCTATTCATAATTTGCTTCAAAACTGCAGTTTGTGATAACTTGTTTGATTTTCTGATGGCCATTTTTGTATGTTTTCTTGAAGAAATTTGAGAGCTTAATGCTACTAAAAAAGTACTAATGGTTGTGTTTTGGATATAGAGAGATGGTAAGCTATTTATGGAGGAAGATTCCAACTTATTTATCTTTGTTTATGAAGAAACCAATGTATTTGTAAAAGATAACAAACAAGATTATGTACTTAGGGAGCCAACTATTTAACCAATGGATTGTTTTTGCATATATAATACTCCCTCTGTTTCTATTTGATCGTCTGATTTTGACTAACTGGCTCGGAATTTTAATAAGCCAACTTTTTATCTCTTATCCTTTTTATAAAAGTGGACACAAAGTTTGCATCTGGGGTATGGTTAATTCCTAGATATCCTCATAAGCTACCAGCAATATTTATGGATTTGATTCTTAGAGATCCTTTGTTCCCTATAGGAAATAAATGTGTAGGACCTATTGAACTTGAACTTATATATGCTAAAGCAATTAATCATGTCAACTAGCTGGAAGGCAGGACCATGTGATTACTAATATATCATTGTCTTTAACTGATGTCCAATCCAAATGGCTCTTCCAAGTTTCAAAATAAGGTAGGGCCTATTGTTCTTTAACTAACACCACAAAGTTTGGAAGGCAAGAGCATGTGATACTTCAGTGACATTG